>NC_050518.1:27345278-27363336 GCF_002922805.2 Oryzias melastigma
CTCTCCATAAAAATATATTTTGTCAAAATTATTCAAGTTATAAATGAGCACAAGATAACATCGGGTCATTAATAACAATAAAATAAAAAGATCTGGAGGGATGGATAGAATTACCCAGAGGGCCGGATCCGGCCCCCGACCTTAACTTTGACACAGGTGGTCTACGATGTTTGATGATTTTATGGTTAGAATTAGAAGGTAAATTCTGTTGAGGCGTGGAAAGGGTAACCTTTTAATTTGGGAAATGGCAGCGGGGCAGTTACCTCAAAATAATTCATAAGTCTGGGGGCATTTGCTTGTTCCCCTCAATCTCCAACCTCCTCTACAGACTTAAACCTGCTTCTGCTTGATTATAGACACAACATAGGTATTGGTGTGTTCTCTGGATTGTCCCATTTTTCCCAGCTTTCCCTGTGATTGACTGGTGACCCTTTACGGTTGTCTGTTGGTCTTAACAGCTGGGTTAGGCTCCACCCCCCTGTGACCTCCGACATGAAGGAAACGCTTTGTCCGTTTGGTCCTGTGCTGTAAATCCAGAGCGCACCTTTACAGCTCGCTGCTGCACTTTCACCCCATGAAAACTCTCTTCCGGACAGATTTGGTGCGTTTAGAGCAGACCACGCTCAAGCTGAAATAAAGGGATGGTTTCCATGGAGACCCCAGGGACAAATTTTACAGTCTGGGCAGGTTTGAGCAGCTGAATTAATTCATATGTTTTTTGGTTAGATAGATAAATACACTTTATTGCAGACTTATAGTCCGTAATGCAAAAAAAAAAAAAAAAAAATACAAAAGACATGGATACACCCATAAAGATAAAACAAAAATAGATCCTTTCTATAAACTTCTTCACAGCGGTATATAATGTGGCACTAAATGCAGTGTTAGTAAGCAATAATATGATTATTGTTAAATAATGTGCATAAAGATGTCACCTAAAACCAGGACTGGCCAATCCCAGTTCTCAAGATCTACCAATCTGCCTATCTCTGCACTTCCTCCTGCTGAATACCTGAGTCAGGTGTGTTTAGTCAGTCAGAAAGAGGAGGCACCCGAGTCAGAAAATCAGCAGAGAGAACTGTAAAACAGGCAGAATTGTAGGATCTCCTGGACCAGGAATTGGCAGCCATAACCTCGAGCAGTGGTCCTGAACCCTTGTTAGGTCGGGGTTTGTTATCTGACAAAACTATCATAAAGTGGTCTGTATTTGCAGTGTTCTTTATCATTTCTGATCTATTTTATTGAAAATATCTGATAGCAAAACAATGTAATGAATATTATGGAAGCATCATTTTATTTTTCATTTGTCTCTTTGTATGAAGATGGTTTTCATTTTCCATCCGGTGGATTGTACCATGTTTAGGTTTTAAATCAGACGCTAAAGTGGGTGCCAGATTTTTATTTTACTTTATTTGTTTAATCCTTCACTTTCCCTTAAGTTTTGATGGTAAAGTTTGCTTTCATCCTCTGTAAAACATCTACAGCTGCTTTAAACTTAATTTAGACACTAGATTTCATTTAGGAACCATTAAAATGGGATATAGATTTTCCCTAAACTAATGGGTCTGCAACTTTTAACGCTAAAAGAGCCACTTGGGCCAGTTTTTTTTACAAAACATAACCCACCAAGAAGCATAAAATCCAACTTCATGTTTAGAAAAATAAACTTTACACTTAGCTTTGTGACCATTAAAAGCCATTCATTGTCGCTTTTAAATATACAGAATTATTTAATTATGATAGGGTTATATTTTTCTACAAACGACACCTTTGATTTATCTTACTTTTGCAGCACATCCAAGTTCCTTTCAAAATAAAATAAACCCAGTGTCAAATAAGATCCTCCTGGTTCAGCAGATTTACTTGAATTAAGAATGGAAAAAACAGCCGAGTCAAAGATGGAATTTTCTATCATTTTGGGATGCATGCAGGGATAAATGGACTGTAGTTGAAACCATCATTTTGCTGTAATCAGACATGTTAAAAATCTAAACATAAATGACAAAACTTAATTAACTAAACCCTATAAAGTACAAACCCATCGTTTAGTCAAATCGTGTGCATTTTTTCAAAGCCAAAGGACCTGAATTGAGGGATAAAAAAGCCACACGAGGCTCCGGGGCCACAGGTTGCTGACCCTCGCCTTAACCCATAACTATCAAAGTTAAAGCTAAAAAATCAGATGCAAACTTCAGCCTTTGGAGCTGTGGGGGATGCATTTAGAAATAGCATGTGTTTTTTAAATTCAAAAATAAATGTGATTTTATCGTTTGAGTAACTTTATTAGCAACATTCAACAGAGTTACTGAATATTATGCATTATAATTATAGTCTAGATCAGGAGTCTGCAACCTTCAACAGCAAAAGAGCCATTTGGGCTCGTTTTCTACTCATCAAAACTTAAAAGGAGCCACATAGTCTTACTTTATTTGTTTTATTGAACACAATGACAAAAATACAAACTCCAGCAGAGGATGAATACATTAGTACACTAGTACACACACAGGGACGTATATAATACTGTCTCAGCTGTGACCAACACATGCAGATACTGGTTATTTTCAGAAAAAGAGAGAAAAGCATAAATAATATAAGGTAACAAAAGAAAATACAAAATAAAAGAAAGCAGGAGCCTATTGTTAGCACAGGAAAGAAACTAGAATAGCAACCACAGGGAAATTTGTTTAGAGATCATTTTTGCAGCTTCCCAGGATTGTAATCTTTTAATTGAGCAATAAAATTATTTAAACTCGTTAATAAAACATGGCAAGGAGGGCTTGGTACCTCTCCACTTGGAGCAGTGAATATGATATTTCCCTAAAAGCATAATGATGTTAATAATGTTTGAGAAAGAATGATCTAGATTTTCCATGAACAGTTGTACATCTGTAACACTAAAAAGGGGGAATGTTCAGTTTTAGGTTAATCAATTCCTAATGTGAGTATAGTCTTATTTTAGCCTTTAGGAAATTTGCTCTTCTGACCTTCTTTTTTTAAAGAATAAATATGAATTATGTCTATTTTTTGGCACAAACAAAATCAAAAGTATATAAAGAACCTGACATCTCTCAAAATGTGATTTCTTTCTTTTTTTTAAACTTATTTTCAAGATAAAAAAATGATCTGTGACAAACAGGATCATCTCAGTGCAGTTAGTAACCAATGTTGTTCAGCATAAGATAAATGTGCTTTTAACTCATAAAAGATCAAACATTTTACCAGTTTTTCTTTGCATGTAAATCTGTTCATTCTAGAGTTGATCAAACAAGACATCTTCAGGTCAACATGGATGTTAAAACCTACAGAGTTTATCATCTATGTGAACCTCAGACATCAGTTTATACATTTAACTCATCTAAATTTAATAAATATTAATTAAGTAAACCTTACTTTCAAAAAACTATTTTCTTTTTTTAATTTATTTTTTCCCTCTTTGTCCTTAGCAGTCTTACACTGCTGGGTTTTGTTATTTTAGTTGGATTTTTTCTTTAGGTAGTTTTGGTTAGGGGGAGCTGTTGACTCTGACGGTCGTCATGGCTGGGTCAGCAGTTTCCATGAATTATGTAATGTTTGGCCGGGGAGCCACCATGGAGAAATCAAAGAGTCACATGTGGATCTGGAGCTGCAGTTGGAGACTCCTGGTCTGGGGAAACAACTGTTGCAATAAATCCATATTTGGAGTAAAGACTCATGATTTTTGTCTGTTAAATCCAGCTTTTATTTTGAAGGCCCTTACTCTGGGTCTTTTCTACCAAAAGGAACTTACCAAATATGTTTGTTTTTTTGTTACCTTTGTATTCCAGTTTAGTTAAGAAAGTACAAATAGTGTTTGACACGTGACCGAGCGACTTGACGCCTCAAGAATGAGTCAGATACGGTGAAGAATTCAGTCGTTTTTCAAAAATAAATTTTCCTTCAGAATCGGATTATAAACGAAAAGCTGTAGGTCTCTGTTTTTGATCGGGCCCAGGACTAGCTGACCAGTACCGGTCCATGGCCCTGGGGGTGGAGGACCACTGACAGGGGGATGCAGAACAATGAAAAACCTTATTGAAGGGGTTTACTCCACCCACCTCAACATCATTCCAAAAATGGTTAAGTGTGTGGGATGAAGTAAAACAAGAGTTTTGTCGTGTCCTCCTATGAATCCAGCAACCTGCATCTACAGCTTGGAGGTCCTATAACCATTGTTAAACCTGCTGAACGCTCCACTCGCTGTGTGGCAGAAACTTTCACTCAACATAGAAACATACTGAGAGGGGCAGAAAAGTATTTGATCTGTAAGTTGTCTCTTAAGGAGTGTTCATCAAGGCCATGCTTCAGAATCTAAAGAAGAACTTGCAGAATCAGTGACAGCCACAAACCTTTTTTCCGCTCTACAATAAAACCTTTGAAGAACTGGTCAGATGTTGATTTCCTGTAGTGAAGATTAAATCAGAAAAGGCAGAGGAAGGAGGTGTACTTTGTGTGACGGAGTCTTATGAACATGAATGTGCTAACCGGCAGCTAATGGATTCCTTATGAGAGGTAATTGTGTAGCTACAGCGTGGACGTAGTAGGACCTCTGCGTTTGAGGCTGATGTGATTAGGTCTTGTTTAAAGCCTCTAAGGGGCTTGGAGAGATTAAACATCAATAGCGTCTTACCCCATAGTTTAAGGTCACAGGTTGACATAAAAGTGCTTTACATAGAACTGTAAGTTCAAGCTGCAGAGTTTTACATCAGAATGAACCGTGGTGGTAAACAAAGGCATGCTGTGGTCTTGGGAAGATTAGCATAGCAGCGCCGGGTTTAGAGGCTCAACAGACAAAACTGCCATGGGAAATGACGGGCTATTTGGGTCATAAAGTCCCCGTCTAGATGTGGAGCTGCAAACTTCACAAGCTCAGAGATACAGGTACCATAGTCCTGTGAGGAACAATTGTTCCTTCAGAGATTCTCAGCATCCTGCAGCTTTTTTAGAATGGATGATAATGGAATAAGTGGGGTTTCATTACTCATGGACTGTTCTCTGTTTTAGTGTTCACTGTAATCTAACTAGGCAGAATACTGAAAAAAGGAATATTCAGTTGTTGTATTTCAGTATGAGAGTATCATGAACGTTTTCACATTTGTAATTAAAACACTGTACAGATAAACTAAGATATTTGGTTCTCCTCGTCGTTCCCAGCAGCCTGTGCTTTGTGGACTTATTTATTAATCTATCTTTACTAACATTTATGCAAACAGAACAGACTTTATTGTGTTGGATTTGAAATAATCTTTCTAACATACTCTAGTTATTTGATCTTATTGTATTAAACCTCTGAGCGTTTGGTCTCATGGAGTGGACCTGCTGTTTTAGTTTTAAGTTCATTTTGATAAAAGCTTTGTTGTGGCTCAAAGTCAAACAATTTAATGGGTTTTAATGTTTAACATGTACACAGTATTTAGAGAAGGTTTTATATCTTATATGATTAGTGTCAAAAAAATAATAGGACAAAGGACAAATTGCTCAATTCTTCATGCTACCTTTTTAAGCATTTTTTAAAAATATATTTTCTTATGTCGATAATTTCATTCAAAATCAGTTCATTAAGGCCAAATCTGAATTCTTCCCCTACATTTACCCCTCCAAATGGAGAGTTATGGAAAATAGTGTCTTCTAATTCAAGCATTACTAACCCTCGATGACATCATCACTAGTCGCCGGTCATCTCTGTTAAAGCTGCCAGCGCTCAGAAAATACATAACATCAACTTTAGGGGAAGAATTTGGTTTAAGTCTCACAATAACTATTGTAGATTTGTAGAAAATTTGCATGTGACTAGTTAACCAATGGCCTTTTGAGAGTGTCACTACTTAACTAGTAAGCGCAAATAGTGCACACTTTAAGACATTTCTAGTTAATTAGCTCACACTATTGGCCATCACTAGTTAACTAGATGTACTTTTGACATTATTAGTTAAAACAGCCTGATATCAAGGATATTGATTAAATGATATAAAGCCCCCCCCCCATCGGGTACAGTCGAGCAGACGTCGAGTGTATTTGTGTTGTGATGCAGTGTAGCGATGGGCGGGGCTACTAAAGGCAGATATATGGTATTTGCATCTGAAAACTGTTTATTTTCATGGGAGACACAAAGAAAGAACGGCTTTAGGATGATGTCATGAAATGTGCAGCAGCCGCTCACAGCGGCAGGCGGAGCTTCAAGAATCGAGCCGTTTTACTTCCATGCAGGAAAAAAAACTCACGAAAAATAACTCGTATCTCATAAATATATATATTTTTAGTGTTCTGAAGGTAATATATGATCATATATATTTTACTGCTGTAAAGTGTTTTATATCAGTGCCAAGCTGCTTTTCTCAGCTTCCAAAATGTGTTGAAATTAGGTTTATTTCAAAGACAAAGAGTTAAGGTAATAAGAGAGCGTATTTTCCCGTCACTGGTGACAGCTGCAGTGTCAGTGGGTTAACAAAGCTCAAAAAGTAGGGATTTTTTTTGTTAAATCGTTGTAAATTAATATTTTTTTCCAGTTAAGCAACAAAACTGTTTTTGGGGGGGTCAGTCTCCAGGTGATTTCTGAAGTTTGATAAAACTTGAAGGAAAAATGAAGTTTCAGTCTGAAAGTAGCCCAATAGTACTAATAATCATAATAGTTCCCCTACAGAACCATTCTTCCCAATGAGAGGGGAGCATCGGATAACTCTGATTCCCGACAAATAGACTAAGGTTAAAGTTTGCAATAATGAAGCGTAATGATTTTGTGCTTAGACATTCTTTTGAAGCTCTAAAACTGAAAACTGCTGCTTGTATCTTGTAAGGCAACAGCGTCAGGATTTATGGATTTTTTTATGAACCCCCATAAATTAATTCCTTGGAACAGCTTGTACCTTTTCAATGGAGAGCTGATAAAAATTTCAAGATGTGTCTTGATAAGCTTCGCAGGTGTATTTTTTTTAAGTTTGGCGTCTTCTTAAAGTGAAGCTGCATGTTTTCCTCAGAGATGGTGTTGGTATTTGCTGCTGTTGACCTGCCCTGCTTCCAAACACTGCGACCTCAGCTTCTGTCGGCCTCTTGCTCACTTTTCTGTCTGTCTTTGGAGGCCCACCGTCGAGGGCCGTGTGCAAACTGCTTACCGTCCTCCTCAACCTTTTTTCCAGCCTCCATTTCTTATTTTCACTTTTCCTGGAACAGCTATAGTGCAGAGAGGGAAAGACAAGCCCACTTAGAGAGATTGGTTGAAGCTCTACAGGCCTCCAAAGAAGGCTCCGCCCACCTTATCTTGTTTGTGGGACAGTTTAGTCATGCCAAAATGTGCACGACCGAGCACCCGACTGCATGCACACTCTAAATTCAGTTTAGATTAGTGTCCCTTGTTAATATTGCATGAATATTTCACGGATCTTTGTCCCTCTGGCTCACATTTGTTGTGACCGTTGCGCGTCCGTACACACTTTGGATCCGGTATAATTTTAGGCCACTGGGTCGAAGCCCGCAGGACAGGGTGAAGCACGTTCATGCTTAGTCTTCTGCCTTGTTTTGCTGTCTGTTCACACACACTCTCCTACTTTGTTGGATCTTATCTTGCCGTGATGAAACTACTTCCTTGTAGGCCAAAGGATACAACAGCTTTCAGATGATACAATTTGATCAAATAATTATTTATTTTCAAACCTCTTTTTTTTTTTTTGACTTCATGACTATGATCTGTGTGTATTTTTGCAGACTGCTGGTCCCCGTCTGTCGCGTCTCACCCCCCATTGCTCAGCTGGTATTTGTCTGTCTAAGCCGGCGTTCAAACACAGATTTTTGGTCGGCTTCAATAAGTACTTGCCGTTCTGGGATTCTCTTTTAAGGGAGTAAAGAAAAAACAAACAAAACTACCATAAAAATTGCTTTCTAAAATGTTTTCATGGAGCCATCTAATTAACATGTAGTGTTTGGCAAATAAATGCCATTGATTTGTTGGCTTAAGAATGTCACTGGTAAAAATAGGAATATCCAACAAAACTGTGCAAGAAAAAATACATTTTTCATTCCATTTGACCTGATTCTACTGATAAAAATTGATAGAAAAGCAAGAATAAATCTTGAATTATTTTTCTACACTCGGTTTTTCACAGTTAAAGTATTTATACGATGAATTTTACAGTCCAAACTCTTATTCCTGCAGAATCTACGACTCACAAATGAGATAATTCACCTAAGATCTTTCAGGCTAATATTTCAGTTACATGTTAGCTGTTTCTGCTAGTTTAGGCTTTTTTTTTGTTTTTGAGGCTATTTTGGAGTTTAGCTAATATTACTACACACTAGGTGTTTTGGCTAATTTAGGCTTTTAAAAAAGTTTTTTAGGTTGTTTAGAAGTTAGGATAATATTTACACGCTATTTGTTTTGGCTGTTTTAGGCTTTTTAGTTTTTTAGGATATTTTGAAGTTTAGCTATTTTTTTCAGCTACATGCTATCTGTTTTGACTAATTTAAGATTTTTTAGGCTAATTTGGCGTTTAGGTAATATTTTAGGTGGCTATCATCTTCACCTTTTTCAGCTATTAGCTTTAGTGATTAAATTCAGCTTACAGAATTCACACTAGCATTATCATAGGTAATGCTATATATCTAGTTCATAACTATGGTAAAAAGTTATGGTTTTAAAGTTTTAATAATTTTATTTTAGAGTGTTTAATAAATGTTTATCCTGTTCGGCCCACAACCTAAGGTGTGTTTTGACCCCTTGTGTGGTTGAGTTCGACACTCCTGATCTAAATAAACCGTTTCAAAGCCCAGTTCGGTTTATATATTTATTTATTTGATTATATTTTTTACTCTTTCATTTAGAACAGAATAAAAAGACTTCAGGCATACAAATGTGTTCTTTTATCCTTTTTGTTCTTTTCTTTCCCTCTCATCCGCTGTCAGTTTTATTGGCTGGAAATGGATTTACTCTGGTAAATATCTGTCTATTAGTGTAGATGTGTGTAAACAACTTTTTTTTAAATGGGAGTAAACAGCGATGCATTTTGATGATTTACGGTTGCTCACTCCCATAAAAGCAGCAACAAACTCAACAGCTGTAACCAGCCGACCAAAAGCGATGATTTATTCTCTTTTGGGTTCATATTCCCACCCTCATTTTGTGCTCAGCATAACCAGCCGTATGGATTCTGTAATTATATACGTGCACGTTGTGATTTTTGTACCAGTCTGGCGACAGGCTGCTCAAAGCGAGGATCCTCCGCACGTACACGTGTGTGTTGTAGAACACGTACTCTGAAGCCGTCAGAGGGAACGAAGGGATTTCACCAGCAGAATGTCGGCACACTCACTTCACTCCACGTGAACTCTCCACCACTTGTTGACAGTTGTGTGACCATAACAGAGATAAAGTAGTCTCTGAAAATTAGCTTCTCTGAGTGGTTCTTCAGACTGTTCATGAAACATTGCCATCATGTCTGACACACATGAAGTCTACTTTTTCTAATTTCCTGATTCTATTCTAATGACAAAAAAGAAAACTATGTAACTGTAATTTTAAGGCTTGTAGAAGAAAATATGGTTGTGTAGTTTATATAGTTAAATTCAGGCTGGGTTCATAAAGTTTATTAAAACTAAAAAGACCACTGCTCAAAAATATCTTCTCTCCTGCAGGTAAAATCATTTTATCATGAAAGTTTCTTAATTGCAAAGTAATCTCAGTTTAAGGAAACGTGTCTTAGTGACTACAATTTTTCTTAAAATAAGAATTATTGGTAAGATCATTTTTCTTACCCTGATGGTAGATTTGTTTATTTTTTAACTAAAATATTTTTAAAATTTGTATTTTTCTATGGGGCTGTATTTGCAGGTGTTTGTTTGACATTAAAACACCTTTCCTTTTTGTTGTTGATGTTAAAATCCGTATATATTTATTTTTAAATGAGCTGTTTATATGCTTAAAAGCTTATATTTGAATGACTTTTATTGAATCTGAAGTAAAAGGGGGAATCTAAATGAATGGGTTCTGTAGTTTAGCTGAGGAACCTTGTTCTTTTTTTTCTTTTTTGCAGCCTTTAACAGTAAAAGACCCATTTGGGCTCGTTTTCTACTGATCAAAACTTAGTAGGAGCCGCATAGTCTCATTTTGATAGTGCTGTGAATTTACTACAATATATTTTTAATAATAAATATGAATTATGCTTCTTTTGTGGAATGAATAAAAGCAGAAATATAAAAAGAAACTAGCATTTTCCCAAATGTGGGAATATTTTTTGCGTTTGACATTTTTAACGTTTAATAAGAAGCTTGTATGATTTTGTTTCAAAATAAAAGACACCTTGTGCCAGATTGGATAAGATTGGATAATAGGTGCTTCCAATTAATAACAGGATTTGTGTTTTTACCAAAATTTTGCTTAGTATTTAAGTGTTCTGGAGGAAGCATAGAGCAAACAAGACATCTTCAAGCCATCAGGGATATAAAAACCTTTACATAGTTTATCTTTGAGATGCACCTCAGTCATTTATTTATAAACTTAACTAGTTTAACCAAATTAAATGAAAGCTAATTTAATAACCGTTACTAGAAAAATATACTAATATTTTATTTTTCTTTACCCAAAGAGCCACTTGTGGCTCCGGAGCTGCAGGTTGCAGACCCTGAAAGTTAAAAAATAATAAAATTTGAACATGTTATTTTAAATAAGAAAATAATGCTAATGGGGTTAGAAAAAATATCTTATGAAGAAATGTTTTTACTAGAAGAAACTCTAGTTGTAAAAACATGTTTTATTAAACTAAGATTATTTTGCTGCTGAAAAACGATCTTGATAAAAGGATTCTTCTTATTAAACAGAAAATGAGACAATTTTTGTCGTTTTACTTCCCTGAGGTTCAGTTTTTGCAGTGATAGCATCTCTGGCTGGTTTATTCTTTGACGATTCTTCTGGCGTAGAGAAGAGCAGACATTAGGGACTGAAGGATGCCTCTCAGTCATCTGAAACCAGAGCAGAAGCAGCCAGCAGAGTGGTCTTGTGCAGAAAAGCGTGTTCTTGAAGTGACATGCCCTCAGTATGCGCACATGTGGTTGAGCGAGCGCAGGGTGTGGCGGCTGCATGCTCTGAGCTGCCCAACACACTCACAGCGCCGGGGAAGCGGCTGATGTCCGCTGTCCTCTGATTGGTCCCTGTCGGCTCAGTTGGGTTGAAGGGAGGTGAATTGTTGCTTTGATGATGTGAAAATGTGGAAGATCATGGTTTAAAGATGGATGAGATCATTTTTATTAAAAGGTAAATTGGGGTGTGGTCTTGTGATTGACTGGTGGTGCTTGAGTCTTAGACTTGAGGAGGCAGCCTCCAGTTTCTTTCTGGTTTTAAGATGAAATCCTTTAGGTCGCGGGCTGAACAGAATAAACATTTATTGATCACACTAAAACTACATTTTTAAAACTTAAAAAACATAATTTTTTAACATAATTACGAAGTAGATATATATCATTACCTGTGATAACACTAGTGTGAATGCTGTAAGCTGAATTTGGCTGTTGAAGATGCTAGTGCTGATAGCTGAAGATGCTGAAATTGATAGCTAAAAACGCTGAAGCTGATAGCTGAAAACACTGAAGCTGATAGCTGAAAACACTGAAGCTGATAGCTGAAAAGGCTGAAGCTCATTGCTAAAAACGCTGAAGTTGATAGCTGAAATAGCAGAATCGAATAGGTGAAAACTGTAAAGTGGACACCTGAAGATGCTGAAATTGATAGCTGAAAACACTGAAGCTGATAGCCGAAAAAACTGAAGCTAAAGCTGAAAATGCTGAAGTTGATAGCTGAAATAGCAGAAGCGAAAAGCTGAAAACAGTGAAGTTGATAGCTGAAATCGCAAAAACAAATGGCTGAAAACGCTGAAGCTGATAGCTGAAAATACTGAAGTTGAAAGCTAAAATTGAAAAATCATTTAGAAATGAGCACAAGATAACAGCGGGCCATTAATAACAATAAATGAAATGATCTGGAGGGCTGGATAGAATAACCCGGAGGGCCGGATCCGGCCCCCGAGCCTTGAATTTGACATAAGTGCTTTAGGTGGTAAAAGTAAAACTGCAGGTTTATTATTTCCCTTTTCTCGGTTGGTCCATCCTCAGATAATGTTAGAACATATTTTCCTTTCTGTCCCCTATTTCTCTTGAGAACACACTTTTAAAAGCAACTTTCTAACTTTTGTTTGTTTACCGCGTCAGTTCCAGGAACTGACCCTGAGCGTGCGGTACAGGTTATTGGTGCCTATGTTCTCATTTAGGTTGAGCTGTGTTTTAATGGACATGATGTGCCGGAGCTGGTAACTAGACAAGAGGAAAGTAGAAAGCGAGAGATGGAGGGATGAGTCATTTTCTCTGTCAGACACTGTTGTTTTCCACTAAACCCTGTTATTTTCACTCATAAGTGGATGCCAGGTAGTGGGTGGAAAAAGCGTCTCTTTTTGTCTTCACATTCTGTGTATTTTATAATTGGGCAGAATGTGGTTGAAGTTGAAACTTTTCCATGTACTTGTCCCAGGGTAACCTTCCTCTCCCATATTTTATAGGAACAAAAACATATTTTCAGAAGATACTCCTCATCCAACTTAAAAACAAGTTTAGGAACGTTTTTCTGCTCGCAATCGTGTTTCCAACATTTTTCCCCGTCTGATACGGCGACGAATGCTTCACAATACATTCATTTTTATTTTTTCCCCTTATATTAATCATTTTACTCATAATCAATACAATAATTTCAAGTTAAACAACGTGATGAGCATTTTTTGTCTGAAACGTCTGGATATATTTTATTTTTGTTTAGAAAGTGTAAAAACTTCACTTATCTCCTTCTGTCCGTCCATCTGTTAAAATAAAGAGGTTATGAAAGCATCCTTAAATCTAAATCATCTTTTTTAGAAATGCTTCAGTGAGAAAATGGAGTAAAACAATCTCTTTTCAATAGTTAACCGACTCCAAACTTCAAAGTATTTACTCTGTCTTTAATAGTGCTTTGGAAAGTCTTTATTGGAGTTCTTGTTTGTTTTGTTGGTCTGCATGGTTTATTTTCTTTCTTTGCGAGGCGGGAAGTTGAAGTAATCTAAAACAGCCAGACACAAACATCTTCAAACAGTGGAATAACTTAAAAACAATGTATTTATTCTAGTGAATATCATATTCATAATCATATTTCTGTTGAGGATTAAACACTGGCTTTGCTCTTAGTGTTGCTTGTTCCTGACAGGAATGAAAGAAAAATCCTCCGATATGATGAGCAGACCGTTTGGCTCACTTTGCTGCTGGTTTGGTGCCAAAGGATTTATCATCTGATATTCAAATGTCACCAAGTATTTAAGATGCGGCTCCTTATACTGAATGTGAGGCGTTGACAGAGGGTCTTTGAGTTTGGATTTCATCACTGATAGACAATGAGACAGAAGGTTCAGAAAACCAATAAATCTATCACTAAATTTGTCACAAATCCAAAACAACTAGTTGGTTTAATTCCAAGTAGGACTGCGTTCGTTACTGAGGTATTTCAATTACGTAACATCAATGATTTGCAGACCAAACCACAATTGTTACTATTTAATTAATTCATATATTGCGTTTGAATGGTTGCCATATCTTTTTCTCTAAACTCCCATCAGTGTTTCCAACAGAAAACACGTTTTACAAACAGACTTCTTTCAGTTGTAGTGGAAATACCAAAAAAACTCACAAAACTTTAGATGAACATGTTCTGGAACGTCTTCTCCATCACGCTATTAGATGATCACATGATGTCATATTTTGGGTCACCAGCTTTTTCTAATATTCCTAATTTTATATTTTTTATTAAAATGTCCAACTATATTTAAAACAATTGCTTTTTCAGAACTCATTTGTCTCATTTTCATCATGCATGAAAAAAAAAATTATTTTGAAAATGAGAACCTTCACCAGACCGCACTGGACTGGACCGTACCGGACCGCAGCCTTTAGGTCTATGTACTTCCTGTGACAGCAGTGCTTTTGGTTTGTTTCATTTAAATACTTATTTTTCTGCAACTTTAAAGTGATATATATCTATATATATATTCTTTGAAGTGTATCTTAATATACTCTACTATATAAAAATCTTGGATGTCACAAATATTAATTCTTGATTTTTTTGGGGGGGAACAGATCTCAAATATTTGAGGTTTTGGATACTTGTTACAGCTGTAGTTCCAAATAAACTAAATGTATTCCACTCGAAGTTCAAATATTTCCTTTGTTCATCAACAAATATAAAAAGACCTCAGGATTTAGTTCCTGGAAACCGTCAACCAACAATTTATTAGTTTTTTAATGGCATTTTCATTCTATTTATGATTGAACACTATTTGATTACTTATTGATATATTTGCCAACTTCCCATCCCAAATCAGTTTGACTTTGATTACTTTGAATATTTTTGTTTTCTGTTAGTTTTGCAACAAAAGTCCCAAACATTCATGATTAAATGCTTTTTTTTTCACATTACTGTAAACATATAAACTAGATTTTTATCACAAAGTGGATGAAATCTGCTCTGGGTTTCTTCTGTCAGTCGTGATGTTAGTTCTGTCAAATGTTCTGTTTGACACTTGAACGGCCGTGGTCGACCAGTTTAGAGGTAAAAACGAGCGTCTCAAATGTAGTATCTAAGTGTGAAATGAATTTATGTCTACTGGGTTTAAAGAAACACTTTCAAGAGGGATATTTGCTTCCCATTAATCTGCCTGTAAGTGTTTCTACTTTATCACGGTGGCTAATCTGTTTTTTGGCTGCTCCACTCTAACCACTCATTTCCCACATGAATCTGAGCCAACTTTTCACAGCAGAAGCTGTCCTTAAAAAAACCTGCCATCCTTCCTTGAACTGTATGTATCAGTAATGCACCAGCATCAGTGATCTTCCATCACGTCTTTTTGGTTTCACATCTGAGAAACTTTACAGCATGTCAAAGTCAAGGCCCGGGGGCCGGATCTGGCCCTCCGGGTAATTCTATCCGGCCCTCCAGATCATTTTATTTTATTGTTATTATTGTCCCGAT
Organism: Oryzias melastigma; assembly: GCF_002922805.2. Classification (NCBI taxonomy): domain Eukaryota; kingdom Metazoa; phylum Chordata; class Actinopteri; order Beloniformes; family Adrianichthyidae; genus Oryzias; species Oryzias melastigma. The sequence continues at coordinate 27,360,313 of NC_050518.1, forward strand.
GCACTCATTTTTAACTTTTATAATTTTGACAAAATATATTTTAATGGAGAGTAAAATATTGAAAGTTATTTAAGGTTTAAGTTGATTTATTCTGGAATAATATTCCTGCATTTTTATTATTCAAAAATATGTTAAAACGTTACAGTTTTAAAGTTTTAAAAATTGGCATTCTGTTGGCTTTTTTGACTATTTTGGAGTTTAAAATTTCAGCTACATGCTAGCTGTTTTTTTTGGCTAATTTGGGCTTTTTAAAAGTGTATTGTTTTCTAGTTTTTTAGGATATTTTGGCATTTAGCTTTTAACCGGCCATCAACTTCAGTGTTTTTAGCTATCAATTTCAGCATCTTCAACAATCTTCACTAGCATGTTCAGCAGCCAAATTCAGCTTACAGCATTCACACTAGCATTATCACAGGTAATGTTATATATCTAGTTCATAATTATGGTAAAAAGTTATGTTTTTTAGGTTTTAAAAATGTAGTTTTAGTTTGTTCAATAAATGTTTATCTTGTTCGGCCCGTGACCTAAGGTGTGTTTTGGATTTTGGCCCCCTGTGTGGTTGAGTTTGACACCCCTGCTTTAAACTATTAAGTAGAGCGGGATCAGCTCATAGACCACAGATCATTAAATATGTAATAACACTATTGGAGAACAGGATTATATAAACGGATGTTGGTTGTTATCCAAACATGTCAGTCACAAACATTTTTTCCTGTTACATTTGGGTTGACTCCAGTACTGGAAGATCTTGTTTCTCCGGAGAGCCGCCTTTGCTTGTGCGTACGTGTGAACAATCAGGTTTCCCCCGGGCTGAGCGGCATTACCTTCTTTGGATTAGAGGAGATAAAAGGTTGTAATGGGAAATCTGGAAGTGACAGGTAACTCTGATCCTCCCCGACTTCACAAAGCCTGTGTCTTGTGCGTGCACATTGCTTTCTCTCCATGGTTGCAGTTGTGACATTTATGAGCTGTAATGGTTGTTTCGCTGAGCGGATGTGAGAGTGAATATTTTTTAGGAAGAGCAGCTGATATTTCAAGGAAAAAAACACTTTTATCCTTCAGCGAGAGGCCCTCCTTAGCCGCTCCTTCTGCTGCTCTGCTCGTCTTCTTTTAAAGGTTTGCCAAGTCAAGAATGTGTAAGAGTCTGTTTTCAAGCCTTCACCTGAAACTCATTCCCAATACGAATAATCTGATTTTTTTCTGTGTTTCATGGTGGGTGTCTGAATGTGTTTTTAAGTAGTTTGCTGCTGCCTCCTCTCTTGCATAACTGGACATTTTTGTTGGGGTTTAAAGCGATCTGATGGCATGGTGGCTCCACTTCAGATTGCAGTGAACTTTAAATGTGAACTTTGGGGGGGCGGTGGGGATGCTGGGAGTTGAGCTATTGATTTACACCTGCATACTTGGCAGTCTAGACGAGCTGGGAGGAGTCTGTCACACTACAATGCTGGAAGCTGCATTGTTACTCAGCTTAATGTTGAGAGTTTTAAACTGAAGAAGTGTTGGTGACTATTCTGAAGGAGATCTCTGTGCCAAGAGCATTAAAAAGCAACATGAAAATGGAGGAAGAAGGAAAACATTTCTGAGGAAGGAGCTTGTGTTTGTGTCACATTGGTTAGTTTCTTTGCATTTTTTGGTAGAAAGTAGGGCAGATGGTAGCGGCGATTATCAGGATGATGAATGGCGTGATCATATCTGCTCATTTCTTTGTCCTCCGTGTACCGCCGGCTCCCTGTGACACATGGAAATAATACGCACAGGAATTTACCTTTCTACATTCAGAGGGGATAAAGAGAGCCTGAAGTACACTTGCATACCGGGTGGGCTTATCTTCTATGACCTCCACTTTCACAATTCCCACTTAGCTTCTAACTTGGCAAAGAAAACGTCTGGAAAAGTTGAAATCTTAGCACAAAATGAAAAGTAGGTGATTTTGATGTTTCTGCTTCTAGTAGCAGATGTTTTGCCACCTGATTGTGAAGCAACCTGACGTTTAGAGTTGATGTCAGTGATTTAATTTCACTCCAGTGAAAATTGTGTTTTTGTTGTTTCTTAATGTTCTTGTGGCATTTTTCTGGAAATGGAGGAGATAAAGAAAATTAAGATTAAAATTGGATTTCTTAGTATTTCTTCATTTGATTTGTTGTGAATCAGGAACGGACAACAAACGATGTTGGAAAAATCTTTTAGATTTGATTTAGAATTCACTACGACAAGCCACAAGCTCCATGCTCCGCCCCATTCTGATGCATCCACACATAGATCCATGAACATCTTTGTTTTCCTCGTCTGACTTTGAATCTGGATCAAAACTGTACGTCTGGATAGCTCTGATATTGCTCACCATTTTTGTAACATGTCATGTTAGGTTGAGAGTGAGAGGGCTGTGAGCTAGTGCTGGGGTCTGCAACATGTGGCTCCAGAGTCACGTCTGGCTCTACTACCCCTCCAATGTGGCTTTCTGGTTAAAGAAAAATACAAAGCTTTTGTTTTAAAAAGTAACTGTAAAGTAAAAAAAAAAACATGTCACTCTGTGAACCCAGAAAGCAAACTGTTTCGATAATCGAGAACTAAAACTAAAAGTGTTAAAGGCTGCAGACCCCTGAGCTAGTGGGAGAGCATGTAGATGATGGGAAATGAGGACAGGCTTACTTCCCACCCACAACTTAGAGGTGAATTTCTAATGAACTCCTGCAGAAACTATGTCCTAGAAAACGTCACAGGTTTTTAGATTTTGTCTAAAACGGCATCGTGATAATTAAAAATCCCCTGGGAACGCTTTGAAAATGGATCAAAAGATGATGGGAGAGTCTTCACGGAGCTTCCTGAATTTTCCCGTGCTAAACCCGAGATAAACTACCTCAGGATTTGGAAGCTTAGGGAATTCCCTGCACCTATTAATTACTTTGACATTGTTTGCATTGTCATGTGGCTTTCATGGTTAACCTATAGAGTCAGTGTGACTGATGTTCGCCTTCGGTTCAGGCAGTGATGTGTGGTTCACCTTCATAATTTACCTGTTCA
>NC_050518.1:27363466-27396659 GCF_002922805.2 Oryzias melastigma
GTTGTTAAATATATGTAAATACATGCCATATTTAGTTAAGGGATGCTGTAATATCCTCTTGGTTGTTTAGTGGTTTTTAGGTTTTGTTTTATATTCTTGTTTTCTACGTTTAAACTTAACATAAAAAGTGGCAGTGTTGTGTCCAGGATAACAGCATTCCAACTTCTCATTTATGTATTGATGCTGTGTACTACTCTGAAAGTGTACTAGTGTGTCGTCAGCAGATTTTGTAAATGGTTGTAGTTTCAAAAGTTTACCTCCTGTTCTGTGAATAAACTCAGAATTAATTTTTTACAGTTTATTATATTTAAGGTACAGAAGTCCCTCATTTATAACAGGAGTTATCTTCTAAAATGAACCTGGAAGTACTCATCTTTATTTATTAGGATATTATAGATGTTTTTAGGCTCTAAACCCCCCAATACAAACTTCATACACTTTTCTGACAGACATGAACATTTTCACATTTTTCTCTCTTGTTTAAACTCTCAAAGTTCAAACATTTGTAGAAGACAGTCCAATTGGAGATCTGATTGCGATCAAAGCTTATGTAAATTTGACAAATTAAACATTTTTTGTACTGGAGACACAAGATAAAGAAGATTGATTTATAATGACCAACAGAACACAATGCACTGTAAAATAAACTTGAAAAATTACATTACCTGTGATAATGCTACTGTGAATGCTTTTTGCTGAAGCATTTTGCTGAAAATGTTGATGCAATTGACTTTAATTGCTAAAGTGATTTGTTGATAATGCAAAAGCTGTTTGCAAAATGTAAATTTGCTTTAAGAATTGAAACTATGAAATTTGCGCTGAAGTTGACCTAAATTTCTGAAAAAATGTTAGTAAAATCGCTCAAAAATCCCTAATACATGCCAATTTTCCAAACATATTTTGTGTGTTGCTTAATTACTAGCTAAACTAAATTAGTCAAAAACGTTAGCATGTTGCTATTTACTCATCTTCATTTTTTTGAAAAGTTACTATAAAAGGTTAAAACATATAAATATATATACAAATATATTTAAGGTCTTGTTGCTAATCTACTTAAAATGTTAAAATTTGAAGACTTTCTCATTCATTTCTTATGGGGCATATTTTGTTCAATATTTCTATTTATGAATACCAAAAACACAAGCAGTAATATCCTGAACAAGCTGAAGGTTTAACATCATGATTGCTGAAATCACTGAAAGTGTGATTGAGTTTTTATGTGCAGAAAACCATACAGAAAGGAGCAGGAGAATCACTACAGTGTGAATGCTTACTAAGCAATCACACAATAAATAAGATCATGCAAAACTACACAAAAATAAGCGAAATATTGAGACCACGAAAGGTGGACAGCAATGTACTTTATTGTGCTGACGAGTAAAGGTTCCTCTGCTCTCTCCTTTGTGCTTTCGTAGAATATCTTCAGTCAGTCCGTGCACTGCAGCACCTACATACTGGATTCATCGTCTAAGTGAGCAGTTGCGCCCGCATCAACCAGTCTAACTCATAATTAATAGCCCAAGCGTCTAAATCACATCATCCCATCCAAGCAAAGGTTCTTATGTGGTTGAGTTGTTGTAATGACAGATTTGATGATGTTCTAACCTGTCAGCCCGACTGTTATGGACGACTGAATGTGATGTTCTGAATCCTCCTCTGGTTAAAGATACTCACTGCAGTCACAGTTTCACCTTTACAGATTTTACTCTTTAACTCTAGAACACTTTAACTATAAAAAGTTACACCATCACTTTTTACCTGATATAAAATACCCAATAAAAAGTATTTCTCATAAAGAATAGATCAAGATCTGACAACACATGATACAATAGAGTAGTTTTCTGTTATGTCAAACTGCTTTATGCACCAAAGTGGAGAAAATAAGCACAGGAAGATCCTAAGAACATGCTTGAAAATGACTGAAAAAGTAGAAATTTGAGAAGAAAAAAGTCCTAAAAAATAAGTAATGATACTGTACATGTGGCCTTTGGTCCACTCATTCCTGGGACATGTGGGACTTTACCCATTATTTTGACATTTACTAAGATTTGTTATTCTGTCTTGGAGTTTAGCTAATATTTGCATATTAGGTGTTTTGGCTGACTTAGGGTTTTTATAGGCTATTTTGAAGTCTAGCTGCTTCTTCAGCTACATGCTAAATGTTTTGGCTAACCTAAGTTTTGTTTTTTTTAAGTTTTCAGCTTCAGCGTTTTTAGCTATCAATTCAGCATCTTCAGCGGCCAAATTCAGCTTACAGCATTCACACTACAATTATCAAAGGAAATGCTATATATCAAAAGTTCTGGTTTTAAAGTTTTAAAAAGTTAGTTTTAGAGTGTTCATTAAATGTTTATCCCGTGACCTAAAGTGTGTTTTGGATTTCGTCCCTCTGTGGGATTGAGTTTGACACTCCTGCCTTAAAGTCTGAGTTCAGTTTGTTGGCTCTTTAAAAAAATGTTTTCTTTTCTTTTCCTCCTATGTCTGTTCCTCCTCTCTGGTTTCCTTTCATTGTCATTCTCTCTTTTCCTTTTCCTGCCTTTTTTCTCTTCTAATTGTTTCTGTTGATCAAAGTTCCTCTCAGTTTTCTAACGTTCATTTATTTGTCTTTGGGGAATATCTATTACTTGTTCTCTAATTTTGTGATGTTGGGTGGCAGTTCAACAATGTGGGGGTGAAAGTGTGAAAAAGTGTAAAAGTGTGTTTGTGTTTTGTCTTTTACAATTTTTCATTTCTAAAATCACACCAGCTTGATTTTTTTTTTTTTTTTAAGTTCGAATCTGTCAAACAAACAGAGGAGATGTTTGGATCCAAATGAGTTTGATTGCTGTTGGATTCATAGATTAAGAAAAAACAGAGAAAAAAATTAAAAAGTATGCTCAATTTTTTTTTTTTTCTTCAGGAAAGGCAAGTTTTTTGCTTATACTGCTGCCCTTATGACTTCTCCCTGGATAAGCAGAAGATGGATGAATGGAGATTTACGAATGATTTTATTATTTGTCAGATTGTTTACATTACTATAAACTAACCTTAGATTTAGGTAAATAAGCTGCTTTTATTTGTAATTTGTTGTTTAAGTAGCTCATGCACACGACTCCCATCTGGATGATACTGTTAATTTCATAATCATAGGATAAAATAACGGCTTTGACAGCAAACAAAACACATTTATGAACTGCCTTTAAAATAAGACAGAGATTTATTCCTGCGGTTTCCCTGGGTGTAAACATAAGCACAGATATCCAGCTGACAGTGAGTCCAGATGAGCAGCTGCTCATTGCCGTTGTAAAATCCGACACAGACCACACAGAAGCTTTTTCCTGAGAGCTTCCTTGAATGAACGCTCACATTGCTCACAGTGCTGCTCATTGAGAATGAGCTTCCTTCTAGTCCAGCCCGTTTTTCATTTTGAAAGACTCACCAAAGAAGAAAAAAAAAGAAGCTCAGACACACAAATATTCGTGTATACCAGATCAAAATGTAAGGTTTTGGCATATTTTGTAAATAAGAAACCATTGAAATTGATTTTTTTATGGGATGACTTCACAGGATTAAAAAAAAGAAAGAAATGTAATTCAGGTTTTCCTGAGAACACTTATGTACAAAGCCTCAGACCCATTTTCATCATGTATACAAATCATCAGAAGGTTTCCACTCTATTTGTCCATAATTCATTCACTTCAGCAGGAATCTGCTCTCAGTTTGGTGATGTTTGTAATCTGTTGCTTATATACCAACATGTCTGCCATGAGAAATCTTAACTGAGGTAGCTCTGTTATAAAGCTCCTGTAAAAAATGATGATACGTTTTTTTTAATTGATACTAAAGCTGCTCCAACTCAGCTGATTTGGTGGCTTTTTGAGTCCAAACCTCAGTTTGTTTCTGCAACATGTCCTTTTAGTTTGTGTAAATCGCAAACAAGCAAAATAGTGTGACTGCTGCTGCAAAAACAAACATTATCTGGCTCGTGGAAATCCATGCACATGTTGTGTGAAACCACTTTAAAGAAGAGGATGACGACAAAGATCTGCGGCAGACCTGAAGCTCCCGGTATAAATCTGTCCCGACTGTGGAGCGTCCAGCCGGTTCTCAGAGAGCAGCTCAAACATCCGTGAGGAGCTCTGACACAAAAAGTAAACGTAGGATTAGAATCGGATCAGGACGGAGTGGTTAAAACAAACTTGATCCTTTCAGTCCAATCACTTTATTCTGCGTGCTGCATCTGAATCACTGCAGAAAGTCGAGGAATAAAACAAAACCCCACTTTAACATCCATCAAGAAAATACCTTCCTATTTATTGACTTTTTATATTTCCGTCGTCATTTTAGTTTGACGTTTTCCTTTCCTCATCTTGAGTTTTTCACTCTGTTTTTCTTGAGGAGACTTTGTTTTTGTGTTTAAGACTCTCCCTCCTTCTTAACCTCCTCACGTCCCTCATCTGCTTTTGCTTTTATATTTTTCATTGCTTCATTCCTTTCTTTTCCAAGGTCCACTCCGTCTCTCCCACTCTTCCCCTCGCTCCTCCTCTCCGTGTCGGAACGCCAACAGCCCGATGGCCCCTTCATTTTCCCTCCGTCTATAAAACAAAGTCTAAAGTTCAAAGCTGCATCTCGGTGGCAAAAGAAAGAGTTGGCCACAGAAAATGGAAGATAGGTTTCCTGTTAGTTTATGAAATGCACATGTGAGCAGGTACTCGGTGTAGTGTTTGTGTGTCCCCGGCCGGAGAGTAATACTTCTCATGCCCACCTGTGTTTATCCCAGCTCTGCTTCCTTCAATCCCTGTTATTACAGCTCCTGCATAAAGCAGCCTCCCACCAAGCTGTGCTTGCTGGCAAACTCTATGTGCAATTAGCACAATCGTATTCACTTTCCCTGCTGGTGAGCGCGTGTGCATCAGAACAGCTTTCTTTGGTCTTAAGAGAAGTGCATGCTGCGTGAGAGGACCAGAACAGGGAGAACCAAAACAGCTTGTACCGGACAAACCCACTCAGAGAGACAACCAGCCATACTTTGGACAAATTAGGTTTTCTCCGTCCAAAGGGCTTTATTCCAGAAGTCATGTGACACAGCTGTACTGTGCAAGTTTCTTTTTTCTCTTTAACCGACTTTTCTAAATTAGGGATATTTGAACAGCTTTTCCAACAATCCAGTCATGAATTTCCACAATTATAATTTTACATAAGGCTCAGATCTATTATAGAATTTGGAATTTTAAAAAATATTTTCTTAAGGTTGTTGCAAACCTTGCGTCAGAAGGCGCCCAAGGACAGGTGTTACCATTTTGTGTCATTTCAGTGTTGCACTCGCTATTGTTGACCCTAAAATTGGAGGAAAAAAAGGCATTAAAACTATCCCAAGAACTAAAAAGAATAAAAAGAGAGCGTAGAAGGCACACGCAGAAGACCCAATAAAACTACTGAAACTACTTTTGCATCAGTGAGGCAAGTGCAGTCAAGCACCACACTGACGAGCATATCAACTCCGCCTCCCGTTTCTGCTGTCCACCGCTGCACGCCAGCAGTTAGATTCACTCGTTGGGAGTCGATAAACAAACAATAATCCAATGCAATATTTCTCTGGGAAGAAATGCAGTTTCTCTAGACCAGGGGCCTGCAACCTCCATGGTGGCTCATTGGCTAACCATAAAATAAGTCATGGAGACTGTTGTCCCAGCTATGTCGACCGTCTGACTCAGCAGCTCCTGCTAATGACTGTCTAACCAAAACTACCCCAAAAAAAGGAAAAAACCCAAAGAGACAAAGACTACCAAGGTAAAAACCCTAAACTAAAATAACAAAACCCAGCAGTGTAAGACTGCTGAGGACAAAGAGGGAAAAAAGAACCAGAAAAAAAAACAAAAAAACAAATACAAGAAAAATAAAATAGCATTTTTTTAAAGTAAAAATTATTTAATTTGCATGTATGTAATTTAGATTAGTTAAACTTATAAAATATTTGCTGAGGTTCACATAGATGATAAACTATGTAGGTTTTTACATCCCTGTTGACCTGAAGACGTCTTGTTTGATCAACTCTACCTCCAGAATCAACAGATTTTATATGAAACACAAAACTTTGGTAAAAAGTTTGATCTTTATGAGTTAAAAGCACATATTAACTTATGCTGCACAACATTGGTTACTAGCTGTCCAGAGCTGCGCTGAGATGATCCTGTTTGGTACAGAGTGTTTTTTATTTTGAAAAAAAGTTGAAAAAGAGAGATGCTAGGTCATTTTTTTTTAATTATATTTTTGCTTTTGTTTGTGCCAAAAAAAGACAAAATTCATAATTATTCTTTAAAAAACGATGGTCATGATTGCAAATCCAAATTTCCTAAAGTCTAAAGTAAGACTTTACATCTCCTTCTAGGTTTTGATCAGTAGCCCAAACGACTCTTAAACTGTTAAAAGTTGCAGACCCCTGGTTTAGTCTATGGTGCCAAAACAGAGCCTGATTGGAATATTGATCAAAACATGATGTTTTTCCATGCGTGCACGTCGCACTGGATGACTGTGCATGGGTTTCTTTTGGTTTGTGCATGTGGGTAACAGTAATGTCTAATCATGATCTTTCATCGCGATTTGATTTGATCTCAGTGGTTTTTTGTGAATTCTCCTTTATATGTTTTCATTTATATTCAAGGTTTGAGTTTCTATTGTGAGATTTTAAATATATTTATTTAAAAATATCAGAAGAAAACGTGAAAAACGAGCTGCAGTCCCCCCAGCTAAACTCCTGTGGAGATGGATCTGGGTTGTTGGTTTGACCTATTTCTGTTTGTGAAAATGTCTGAGTGATGAATAGAGCTGTGCCATATCAAGCCAGTCCACATTGATGTTGCAGGAGGCACATGCACATGAGAGTGATGCAACAGCTCTGCAGGACGACTCTGTTTTTCTAAGAACTGCAGTCTTCTGCAGTGAGACAGTAAAATTGTTCTTGAATACCTCTGTCAGCCGTTGAGCTCGCTCCTTTGGCACCCTAAAGTCACTCTGACCTGGCTGGATGTCCTCCATGGGTTGATCTTTTTCAGGCTGATGTTCACCTGGCGCTGCTGGAAGAGTATCGCCTCATGGGGAGTGTTTGAAGGAGGGGGTGATCTGCTGGCTCTGGGTGTGAAACTGAAAGAAGATGCAGTCTTGGATGTCTGTCGGGACATCATCAGCGTTTGGTGGAGTGTTGTCAGGGGTTTGATCTCCTTCCATGTGGCAGAGTCGTCGCCATAACACTGTCTGCTGATTTTAAGTCTGCTTTGCATCTTTGATGCGTCTTATCTGGCTCCACCTGGGATACCAACACATTCTCACTCCCGACTTGTCACATATTGATGTTTGGTTGGGGACCACTCCGCGTCAAAAATTGACACTTGGCTGTGCCCAACTTGTCACTTTTTGACGTGCTGACTGTTCACATTAAATCATGGGTCTCCAACCTCTGGGCCGCAAACCGGAACCAGTTTAGGACACCGATCATAGTGCACATTGTCCTAAACAAGTACCAGTAAATCGGTACTGGTTCAAGTCCTGTAACCATGTCCAGGCCCAGTTTGCACCTAGTTCCACATCTGGTACCACGTCCCTAGGGTTGGGGACCCTTGATTTTAAGAACGGCCAGCACATCAAAAAATGACGAATTGAGACACCAAAAATGTCAAAAAGTGACACGGAGGGCTTCTTAGCCAAACGTCAATATGTGGCGACTTGGGGATGAGAATGTGTTGGAGGTACAGTTTTTGTCTGTCATATGCATTCATAGCAGGGCTGTATATCGTTGCTTAGGTGGGGATCCGATTGGATTCAGGAATCGAACCATGATTCTTAATTTTTAATATAATGTTTGTTGCTATGTGGATGTCTGTTTACTGGATGTATGACAATTGAAATTATTTGTATTAAATCACAATCATTTATACCTTTTTTAGAACCGGAGTTTTGAATCAACAAAACTGATAAAAACACAAAAAATGTAAATGGTGTTTGTCATTTTAAACAAGTTTTATTTATTTATTTATTTATTTTTGTCTACCTTCTGGTTAAACAACATAAAAGTGTAAACATCACTGTTGTTTTGGATAATTTAACAACAAAACCTGAAAATGTTCTACACTGTTTTTGCATCCTCAAAATTCTTCAACATTTTACGTTCTAAGTATTACGTATTAGTTCAGAGCCCGTATGAATAAAGTTGTTTTTTTCCACAGCAGAATCTGCTGATTCACATTGATTACATCCTCCCTTCAGCTGTACAGTGCAGCATATCAGCCCGAGGCTGCGTTTCTCTGCTTCAGAAGTCTCTGGAGTTACGTTAATTGCATCAACTGTTGAAGAGCTAGCATAGCCAAAAGAATCCAAACACTGGAGCTAAAGCTCTGATGTTAATGCTGATTCATTTTTTCAAGAATTTATGTCAGTGAGTGGAACTTAAGTCTCAGTTTTTGAACGGAAGAAAAAGCTCTCGCTAGTTTTACTTTGAAAACAGGAAGCTCACCGACACGAAGATGTGTTTACTTCTGGCAACAGAAGTGCTGCTCTTTTGGCTTTGTTCATAAACTTGAAATCCAACATTTGCAAAAATACATCGCCCCAAGATAATATTTTATTACACTCTACTATACTTATAAAGATCATGAATAAGTGATCTTGAACATGGGCAATATTCATACTTGAATTTTCAGGAGCAGATCGTGAGTGTCCGAACACCCGGATACTTGTTACAACTCTAATTCACAGGGTTGACTTGTACGACTGCAGGTTTTTAGGTTGTCTGGGGCGGTGGAGGGTCATAGAGAGGAGCCTCTTTATCTTAAGTCTTCCAGTTCCTTTGAGGCTCCTGCAACCATCTCAAGAGACGTTATGAAATGGAACATATGATCGTAATTCGTGTGGCAAACATATCTTGAAGTATTTGAAAGGATATTGGAAGTTACACACACTTATGACATTCTGGTGATGCTGTCATATGTTGCCCTTATGCCACATTCTAGTCATTAGTGAGGTGTGCAGAACTGATACTGATTGTCTAATTTCTTCATTTCTAACAGCCAGGCTGCACGGAAGGAGCACACAAATATCATATGAACACCACTACTACAAGGGTGGCTGTGGGCAGTGGTAGGGCGGTTAACCTCCGATCGGAAGATTACAGGTTCAATTCCTGCCATGTGTCGAAGTGTCCTTGGGCAAGACACTGAACCCCACCTTGCCTCTGGTGGAAGGTTGGTGCCAGTGCCCACACCCGTGTGTGAAGGTGTGTGACTGTAAAGTGCTTTGGGCCTTCAAGGAAGGTAGAAAAGCACTATACAAGTATACACCACTACCTGTGTTTACTACAGTTAGAAGCCATACCTGTAGAAATAAAGTGCATGAACATTTTCGTTCTACCTGGGGTCTACAACCTTCCTGCGTGACCCGTACAGGTTTGACCACATATAACCTGTATCCTTCTGTAAGGACAAATGGGAGTGTGGCTTCAGTTAGTAGCTACTGTTCCTCTTCCTGTTCCAGCTTTCCGTCATTCTGCAGCATCTATCCAATGATGGAATGAGAACTTCACCATTACTTGGGAGGCATACGATTAGAAGAGACGAGAAACCTTTCAAAATACAACAACAAACACAGCTGCCATTTGGACCATTGCACTGCAGCTCTGCCATCTTTCATTTAAAATCTTAATCCTATAAAAATTAACATCTGTTTTAGTACCTAGTTGACATATAATCATTTGTAATGCATTATTTTTAATTAAAAGTAGTATAAAATGCTCAAACTAGTTAAAAAATATCACCTATCAAGGATGAAAAGCATCAGATGTGTTTCTTTTGGTCTGTGCACATGGTGGGGTGGTGGGTAACAGTTTATAGTGGGATAGGAAGAGGTCCATTATAAGATCCCCTCACTTCTTTCCACAAAAACGTACCATACCTAACAATTTCTGACCCACTAAGTAATGATTTTCTTGTTTATCGCATCTTGCCAACTATGTGGGCTTTTATAGTTCCAGTAAGTGGAGTACACACATTTCTCAACAGTTCAGCCAAAAAACATGGGTGCCATTTGAGTACTTTTATTATGTTGCTTTTTCAAACAAGAGTCAGATGGCTACGTTGGTACGTTATTGCTTTTTACTTAATGTTTAGCATTTTTTAAGTTAAAAAAAAGTCACGTCAAAGCGTGGAAAATGCAGAGAACTAGCTGTAGCATAAATATTTGATGGAAAGTGGGACCCTTTCTTTGTTTGTCGCTCGAATGTCCGTTTGCGGCCGTCCTCCACTGAAAAGTTTTCAGCCTGACGTCTCGTTCACAGGATTCAAATAAACATCCCTCCAGCCTCTCGTCTAACTCCCTCGCCTCATTTCAGCCGCAGAAATTTTCCTTGCTGTAAGCCCCGATCTCCCCTCGCTTTGACTTTATTGTTCTTTATTGTAGCGTTTGACTAGAGCCTGTAACATTTAGCTGTAAGTGAGGCCCACTTTGAGGCATCTGGTGATGAAAGTGGGCCACGTTCCCCGTTGTGCCGCCTATAGAGTGATCTACTCACTCTTCTCCTGTAACACCCTCGTATACTGAGTTTAATGCTCAACCTGAACAGCTTTTGTCTGAGACTTAGAGCTACATGGAAGGTAAGGCTGTTTTTAATGGCATATAACTTTGGAAAGTTTTCAAGACTCCTGTGCTGATCTACACAGGAATGAGTAAAAGGATCATGGGATTTCAGTAATACTTTTTAACATCTCGTTTCTCAGTGGAAAAGAGTTGCACAGTTGAGGTGAAACCAGCCAGAAACTTGTTCAGTCTGGATCTGAATCTTAATCAGGACATTAACACAATGATGCCACATTTCTTGAAAGTTGTTTATTTTCTCTGGGAGCACTAACAAGTGGAATAATAAGAAAAAGCATCATTTCGTACCAGGTCATCAAAGCGCTGCCTTGTAAAAGTTCTAGAAAGTTGTAGCTTGTGGTTTCCGTTGGTTCATTCCAGAGATTGCTGTGTGGAAACAAAATTCATTCACAGTTCTTGTTGAGGCAGGACTCCTTTTTTAAACCTCGAATTACAAACACAGCTGAGGAAAAGTCACTATATGGACACTGAAGGATGGGATGGTGTGCACGTTCATTCTGTTTCTTTGTCCTTAAGTTGCATCTCAACCTGTGTCAATGTTGCGACTGAATGCTCACCTTTAAATGCGTCTGCAATATTTGCTTGAAAAACTTTACACCTGAATTAGTAAAGAGTTTCTTCATTAAGTTTCAAACCACAGCGTTGTGTGAAGATGAGCAGTTAGTTTACCTTTTGACTGGACCATGAGTAAATCTGATCACCTTAAAGAGGCTCTGCCATGAAAATTCTACTTTTTGAGGTTTTAGGTGCACTATACTGATCATTCCTCTCTATAAAGAACCCCAAAGCGATGTTTTGATCCGTTCTCGTATTTAAGAGTAATCCTCTAAAAACCTGTGGTGTCTGCAGCAGCCCCTCCCATACCCATGAAAATGAGCAGGTCAACACGATACGATATGATCATATATATTGATATAGTTCACTCTTAAAGGCTTAAGAAAATAATGGTGTGGCCCCTTTAAATAAATGTAACTTTACTTCATTAAACGGTTAAATTAACCATTTACTTTGACACCCACAGTGATGTAATTTTTCCAAATTGAGCTTCAGTTATCTAAAAGCAGGGGACTGCAGGGATTTCTATGCCAAAGAATGTGGTGATTTGTTATTGACGGAAAAAACACCTCCTCAATTTTCTTAACTGTGTAGTCAGAGGTCATCTTCATCAACTGACCAGCAGCCTCAGCGTGTTCACTGTTTGAGTCTCTCCTTTAGTATAGCAGTACCTTTATTTAGATCTTTAGGAACAAGATCTATGTGGGTTTGGAACATTCAGCTCATAAGTGCAGCTGAACTTTAAAGGTTGATTTTTGACCCCTGGGCCACAGACCGTTACCGTCTGGTAAATGGGACACTTAGCTACTAGCTTAGTTTTTCCATTTTTTTCAAAATATGATTCTTAAGGAAGTTTTATTTTGGAAAATACTGAGTTCTCTCCACCACATCCGACTCATTCCTGATGCGTGTCAAGTTGCTCATTCTCGTGTCAAAAGTCTAACCGCGCCTCTCTTAAAGCGGCTGCGCCAACTGCTAAACTGAAACCTCAAAACTAGCAAGGTTAACAATAAACCAATGTATTTAGAAAGTTTCTTCTGACAGAAAATAGCCAGAAAGGAAACAAAAGAAGAGCAGTCAGTGTCGAAGATAAACGAGTAATTTATTAGACAAAAACAGTCTTTACTCAAAATATGGATTTATTGTGACAGTTTTTCCCACAGACCATAATAATTACTAGTAGAGCTGTCAGGCGATTAAAATTCTTAATTGCGATTAATCGCATTTTGTCCAGAGTTAACTCGCGATTAATCGCAAATTTACATTTGGCCTTTTTTTAAGGAAAAAAAATGTGTGGTTCGTGGAATTTAGTAGTTCTACATTAATTATGAAAACAAGAATGACAAAATTAATTGTTTTCATCAGAAATACTTTATTTTGTAACATTGTATTGAGATAAACTTTCTTAACAATAAAAGGCTGTAACATAAAATGCCTAACAAAAGCCCAAGTGCAAGTGAAGGGCATTTTAAATTCAAAACTTCAATCAACGTTCAGTAAAATAAAATAAAAAACATCAAAAATAACATTTCCATAACACTTTCATGTTCATTTTTTGTCAGGACCAAATATTTTCCTCCTCTGCTGAACTGCAGTAATAAATGAAATAGAGATTTATCATTTCCAATGAACTTTTGTTTTTTAAAACATTAAAGACTGAGAAAAGCGGGATACACTGTGGATAGTTTGACAGTCTGTTACTGCCGCCGCGTTCTCTGGCTGCAGCTCGATGCACCGACGTGTCCAGCGGAGCTCATCATGAATATACCGGCAGACAGACCGCTATGCTGGGGCTGGATCACGCTTAAACCTCCAGAACATTTAAAACGTCCCCCGGTGCGCTTGCTGTTGATTATTAAATTAGTCGTGCGCAGCTCTCGGCGCCGGACGCGAGCCGGTACTACCAGACGTGGTACTGGACGCGATCCGGAGCCGGGTTAGGGTGCAGGAGCTCTCCAGGTCCTAGCGCCGACCGGTTTTAGCTCGCAGCTCGGTGGTTGGAGACCCGCCCGTGATCTAGTGAGAGCAGCCGGTGAGTTGGAGGACAGGACGCCCGCGCGCGGTGTGGAAAGGCACGTATGAGAAAGTCCGCGATTAATGCGTCAAAAAAATTGTTGGCGTCAAGCACACGTCAGATTAATGCGTTTTTAACGCGACAGATCTGACAGCCCTAATTACTAGATACTGTATATATACTATTACCTGCAATAATGCAAGTGTGAATGCTGTAAGCTGAATGTGGCCATTGAAGATCCAAGAGTTAATAGCTGATAATCCTGAAGCTGACAGCTAAAAATGCTCAAGCCTTGATAACTTGTCAACAATATTAGTTAAATGCCAAAAGACTGGAAAAATGTTTAATTTTGCCAAAACAGCTAGCATAATGCTAAAGTTTAGCTAAACTCCAGATTAGCGTAAAAAGGTGGAAAAATGTCGAAATTAGCAAAAAAACGCTAGCATGTTGCTTAATTAAAAGATAATTTCTAAATTACCCTAAAAAACTCAGTAATTGTTGAACATGTTAAAGTTTGAAGGGTGTCTCTAGCTGAAAGTATGTACGGAAGTTCACAAAGTGAACAAAGTTTTTGAAGAATTTGAGCAATTTCTCATTCATATTTTGACATATTTTGTTCAATATTTCAAAAACTATAAAGTTTGTGAACACCAAAAGTACAAGCAGTAATGTCCTGAATCAGCTGAACATTTCGATACCATGATTGCGAGAATGTACTGAAAGAAGCAGGAGGATCATTATTGTGTGAATGCTTACTAAGCAATCACACAGTAGTAGCCGTGAATCAAACTGTTGTTTATATTAAGGCGAATGAATATTGTTTTGTTTTATTATAGTGTTGTTTAAACAGGTAATCACCTTGTGGATCACATGTTTGTGGGCGGAGACATTTTTTTGTTATTATAACTCACTCTACACACACACACTAATGCATAATATTCAGCAGATACTGCTAACAAAGTTGCTGAGACGGTAGATTCACATTTATCATTTTATAAAATCTCAGTTTTAGTGACCATTTTTTTCTTGTATTTATCCGTTGCATATGCATTGTATTTATCTGTCTTTTAAAGTCAGATAAGGTGGATGTGGCGAAAGCTGTAACATTCAATAAAACACTTATCTTTGTAATAAAAGAAGATCTGCACAGTTCTTCTCTGACTATCTTTAGGTATATTTGGATATATATTTTTAAAAGTATAAAATGTTTTTATGTTTAGCTCATGCCCCGTTTTGTCTGGACCTAAATACAGATGGGTCCGTGCTTTAAGCTCATCAGTGTCTGCAGTGCCCCCCCCCCCTCACGACTGCTTTTTGAGAGGGCCAGAGCGATATGAGCATCAGCACAAGTCTTGATTAAAAACGAGTCGCTGTGAGCGCTGAAAAGAGCCTGGTGGTCCCAACATGAACTTCTCAGAGCAGAGTTGGGGTTTTAACTGGATATGGAAGCACACCCCAGTGATCTGTCAACTGTGTTGGTGCAACTGTTTTACAACTTTATGTAAACTGCCAAATGACAGTTTACAATAGAGCAGACTTAGAGTTGTAATGCACAAACACATGTGCAAAGAAGAAGATAAAAACTGGTTGAAGAGCTGAATCATGGGGTGACAGTCACATGGAAAATTGATCTGTGCATCTCCAATCCAATATCATAAACTGAGTGTTTGCTTAGCTTCATTCACAAAAATGTAGTGTCTTTCTTTTGTGCTCTGACAAAGCAAAACTTAGCCAGTCTAAGTGTTTTTATTGTTGTAAACATTGATTGTTTTTTCCTGAATCACAGTTTATTTTTGGAAAAATGTAAGACGTGGAAAAGAAACTCCTGCGTGTCAAGAAAAAGATATGGACCACAGAGAACAAAACGATCACAATGCAACAAGCCTTTGTCTATTGAGCCGTTGTTATTGATGCTTTTGTCTTTTCTGCCGTTATCCAGATTGCTTTTGAAGCTGTGTTGAATCAGCGATAGGCTCAGTATTTCTTTGTTTGTGTAAACCCGAGTTCCACAAAAAAAAGCTCACCTTTTGACCTAAAGAACACAATCTAGTGACTATAGATTATCAGTGACATTCTTTACTATCCAACTGAAATGGACTCTGGCATCAATGCATTTTATATAATGCAGTACTATGTAAGTTCATTTATGGTTTACGGTCATATTTATGCCGTGAAAACTCATTTTTACTCTCAGGTACATTTCTGTTAAAGCTTGCTCCCATGATCCTCTCTTTTGACCTTCTTGGGAATAATAACCAAGTAAAGTTACACAACAGTACTTTTTTTTTTATTTTTGGTACTGCCTCTAACCTCGTTGGTTCTCTGTACCAAGTTCAAGTCACAGGCGCATATGGCCTCTCTGTGCACACGTGTTATGCTATATCCCAGTCATGTGGCTGTAGTGTTTTCTCAGCTTAGTGGCTTGATGCTTTTTTTCTTACTAGATCAACAGATATGGTATTAATGCTATTAGTAGAAATATTTGTGTTATGACATAAAACCTGTTGAACAAATGTGTATTTGTTTGAGATCCTTAAGGTAGAATATAAAATGTGTAAAGACACTTTAGGATAAGATACCTTAAAAAAATATTTATGAAAAGCTAACAAGCATTACTAATGTGTTGGTACGTAATTTATTAGCGTCTGCTAATAAATACCCTTTGGAGTGTTGGTAAGATTATTTACACTCTAATTAGAACCTCATTACTAATGCTTGTTAATGTTTTTATAAGACATTCATTAGCATTCATGAATGTCTTACAAATAAAAGTGTTTAAAAAATACATACTTAGTCTTAGTTAATGGTTTAATGAGTGTTTTGCAGCAGCCTATTTAAAGTTTGTGCAGTAAAATTCCTTAATAAACTAGTTATTAATTATAATGAATTATTATATATAATTAGTATAATAATACTTTGTGGTTTATAACAAAGCTGCTGATCTCTCATTTTTGTTATGCACTGTATATACTCCAGTAGTGGAATACTCAGTCTCTAATGAACGTCTGGTCGGCTTGTTACTTTAGATCAGGGGCCTCAAACTGGCGGCCCGCGGGCCATTTGTGGCCCCCAGGTCAATATTTCGTTTGTTTCCACGCTAATAATATATATAATTTTCAATTTTTCTACTCTCTGATTCCATGTAATATAAATTAACGACTAATTGATTATTAAATTAGTCGTCGATTAGTCGACTATTCGTGGCAGCCCTAGTTTAAAGACAGAACTTTACACTTCAATAAACATGATTAGCCACGTTACTATTTTAGTCTTTAGTTTGCCATTGATGCATATTTTCTGCCACAATGTTTAAAACTTTGGAGATGTGATTAGAGTCTTAAAGGAGAGTTTTGTACACGTGCATTTACACAAGGACGCACACGTGCATTCACACACATACAGTACACACACGTGCATTCACACACATACAGTACACACACGTGGATGGACACACAGTCCACATGACGAGTTCTTCTTCCACAGCTGGGGTCTGTTTTGTCCTGCAGCTTTGTCTGTCGTCTCAGAATTGAATTTGTTTCGGTGACATAAACGTCTTAATTCATTGTTGATAAACATTCAAAAGACATAAGCTCTGAATTATCTGTTACTGGAACATTTTTGAAATCGATGCGTATTTAGAGAAAAAGGAAATTCATAACAAAACTGGAAAACTGAAGTTGAGAAGAGTTTCCTTACATTTAATAGTTTTTTTTTGTTTCATAAAGGACATTTAATCTGTTTTTCAGACGGATTGAATATACAGCCTGAATGTTGACATAAGTAAGCCTCAGGATGCTGTTTTAACCTGAGATGGAAATCGTTCCACTCTTTCTTTTTTGTCTGGTAATTACAGGTGTTGATCCAACAGCTTCACCATTAAACAAACACAAGCGAGTGAGAAAAAGGGATTGCATATGAAGGAGAAAGGAGCTGCTGAGGGCGGGCCGAAAGGCCGACGGCTGTGACCGGCTCTGCTAATGAAACTGCAGCGTGTTTTCGTTTCTCTGTCCGTTTATTTCATTATTCACCTGCTGCCGCATCAGTAAACAAAGCTGTTTTTGTCACATGATGACTAATCTCGGTCCCTTGTTTTTTCGTGCACATCTGTCCTGACTCCCCCAGAGGAGCACCGCAGCTTGAATTCATTGATGTGTTACACAAACCAGGCAGACAGTCAACATGCAGTAAAGTAATATTGCGTCAGCTCGGAAGCGTGCATTAGTGGGAGCTCGGCAGCGGCGGACCTCGAGCTAATGAGACTGATGCTCTGCAGCCAAAAAGCTTTATGGTGACCTGTTCTCCCGTCCGTTCCCTCGGCGGTCACCGTGTCCTCCTCCATGCTGCACAACACTCCACCACGGCGCTCCTCTCGTCTGAGCGTCCTTGTTTGACGTCCTACTTCTTTGCACCTCAGGTACCTGCAGGCTATATCTGCAGCCCTGACAGTCCCACCGCGCATCAGTCCATGCATGTTTCCACGCCCCCCAATTTTGTTCTCATTTGGTTTTTTCTATGACCTCCTTTCTGTTCTTTTGTTTGGCCCAATTGAAACTATTAGTAAAAGAAAATTTCTCTGACTGAACATCTTTCTGTTACAGTTTTATTCGTTTTAAGTTTTAATTGAATTGATTTCATCTATTGGTTTTTTCAAACATTAAATGTGGGCAAAATAACAAGAAGATTCACACCGATTTATCAAACTAATTTCAGAAAAAAAGGGGGGAAATAAAGAGAAATGATGCTATCCTCTTAACAGTATAATTACTCATTATCATGAATAGATTTTTGAATTAAGAGACATTAGATTCATTAAATATATTCATTATCAATTGTAGGGGGCAAAAAATATTTAGTCAGCTATCTTTTGTGCAAGTTGTCCTACTTAAAAAGATGAGAGAGGTCTGTCATTTCCATCATAGGTTTGAGAACCTTAAAATGAGTGGTAAAAAAATCCATGCGCAGGTCGTCTAAAGTTTGCTAGAGAGATCTGGATGATCCAGAAGAGGACTGGAGAATGTCCTATGGTCAGATGAAACCAAAACAGAACTTTTTGGTAAGAACTCTACTGTTTGGAGGAGAAAGGAGAACACCATACCTATTGTAAAGCATGGAGGTGGAAGCATCATGGTTTGTGGCTGTTTTCCATCAAAGGAACCAGGACGACTGATCTGTGTACAGGAAAGAATGAATGGAGTCATGTATGGTCAGATGTAGAGAGAATACCTCCTTCCATCAGCATTGAAGATGAAACATGGCTGGGTCTGTCACCATGACAACCATCCCAAACACACTGCCCGGGTAACCAAGGAGTGGCTTCAGAAGAAGGATTTCAAGGTCCTGGGGTGGTCTAACCAATCTCAAGTAATCTCTAGAAAATCTGTGGAGGGAGTTGAAAGTCTGTATTACCCAGAGACAGTCCCAAAACTCTAGAGGAGATCTGGAGGAATTGACCAAAACATCACTGCTCTAGAGGAGATCTGATGGAGGAATGGACCAAAATATTACTGCTCTAGAGGAGATCTGCAAGAATGGACCAAAACATCACTGCTCTAGAGGAGATCTACATGGAGGAATGGACCAAAACATCACTGCTCTAGAGGAGATCTATATGGAGGAATGGACCAAAACATCACTGCTCTAGAGGAGATCTGATGGAGGAATGGACCAAAACATCATTGTTAATAAAGTATATAAAACAGAGTATTGAGATGAACTTTTTTTGTTGACTAAATACTTTTTTTCCCCACCAAAATCAGACATTTTGATTTTTTTTTCTTCTCATTTTGTCTCTCACAGTTGAGCTATATCTGTGATGAAAATTACATACTTCTCTAATCTTTTTAAGTGGAAGAACTTGTTTAATTGGTGGCTGATTGAATACTTTTTTCTTTCCCGGAATTAAAACGACTCGATTCTTGAGACTCCGCCTGCCGCTGCATGTGGGTACCGCCCATTTCATGATATCATCCTAGAGCCTTTGGCAGCGTGTCTGCATTTCTCCCATGAAAATAATCCAAACTTCTTCAAAGATGGATGCACACACCATATATCTGCCTTTAGTGGTCCAGCCATTGCTACACTGGTTCACAACACTAAGACACTCGGCGTCTGTTCCTACCGGTTTGGGGGGGTCTTAAAGGAGCCCTGCATCTAAAGTAATGAACACCTATTTGATGTGGAATTTAATAAAGACAAGACAGAACTGGAAGCTATACAGTATTCTGCAATTAAAATGAAAGTGTTTTTGCCGATCACCTCTAGCTCAGAGGAGAAATTGAGTGTTGGTGTTAGACTGGGGGCGGAGCTGGCAGAACAGATTCTTCCTGAAAGGGGCGGTCTCACTCTGTGACATCACATCGTGAGGACCCGCTCATTTTCGTGGGTATGGGAGGGGCTGCTGTTGAGAGTGCAGGTTTTTAAAGGATTACTCAGAAATGTATGAACGGATCAAAATACTGCTTTCAGGTCCTTTTATAGTGAGGAATGAACAGTATAATACACTTTAAAGCACAAAATTTGTTTTTTTCATGGTATAGCCCCTTTAAAAAACCTTAAAAGCATTGAATTTATTAATTTGGAAATAATACCTTAAAAAGGCTTTAAAAAGTCTTGAAATTTGATAGCTGAGTCTTAAAAATTGTGATGCTTTAAACTTCTGTTTCACATTTCATGTCAAAAATCAAGATTTATTTTTAATCAAATCATGTGAATAAACATTAGAGAAGCCAGTTGTGCACTAATGCACTGAATGCCCACCACCGTTTTGAAGAAAGAAGAGATCTAAAAGCATCACGGCAAAGACCGCAAACAGCAAAATACGAAGCTACAGTTTTGATCATAAAGTGGGACTAAATTAACAAATTGGAAATAGACTGAGAAATTGATCTCAATTTTTGACATGCATGGCCTTAGAAAAGTCTTAAATGTAATGTAACCGTTGTGCTATCCTAGGCATGTTTACATTAAAAGTGGGATAATCTGGAACCCACAAGACAGCACGCTTAACTTTAGTTTTTAATGATTTTTTTATCTTCACTGGTGTCCGTGGCAGACATAAAAATCCTCTCCACCTTTGTCATGGAAGCAATCACACATCAATATAAGGGTGGGGTCATCTGGACCCCATAAGAGCACGAGGGTTAAAGAAGCTTGAAGGAATCCTGTTTAACGCTGACTCTGATATGTTTATGTTTACCAGTAACTTAGTGCTAATATTCCACAGAAGCTATGGTTAAACTGTGAAGCTGTCTTGTTTTAAAGTGAAGTTTCACAGATTCTGAAGGAAAACACTGGAACTAGAACATCACTTTAATGTTTTTAGACCTCTGGGAGTTGCAAGCCGATAGTTCACTTTGCTTCCAACTCCCATTTTTTACATTTTTTTTATGCTTTTTTAATTTTGAGATTTTATCTCAGGGGACTTTCTGGTAAAATAAAGGTTAAAATGAAGAAAAAAAATTCCATTCTGACTGATAAAGGGCTTATATTTTGTAATTTTAGAATTCATGTCCTGATCTGTGCAGAGATTCCAGGCTGAGTTCTTTCTGGTGAAGGTTCATATGAAGTAGATTGATGTCTGTGTGTGTTTTTCTGCTGCTGATTATTTCATAAGAGACGGCCAGATGGTGCGAGGAGAAAAAAATGTCGCTTTAGAGAATCAGCCGTTTTAATTTCACTGGCCATTTGTCAGCCTTACGCAGATGCCACCTTTTTGCCATTTTTCCCTTCCGTCCAAAATCTTGTTTTCTGTCTTTTTTACAATATATATACATTATCTCGGGATTGTGTGTACGTGCGGGTGTGTGTGTTTGTGTGCTTTTCAGTGACAACCAGTAGATGCAAGATGCAGAGTGTGGTCGTTAATACCTTGCACTAAATATGCTAATAGCTCAGCACCTGTTTATATAAGAAGAGACAAATCCACAGCTTCCCATCTTTGGTGCGACTCGCACTCAGCCAGCTCTGAGCGGACTCTAAGCCGAACATTTTCTTCAGAGTAAACGCTTCTTCTGTTGATGTTTTGCAACTGGGAAAAGACGGGAAACGCTTCATTTCACCCTCTTTACCTCCTTCCTTCGTTTGTCTCCTCAGTGATGGAGTCCATTACCGTGACGACGTCAGTGGTCGGACCGGATGAGTTTGACCGCAATGTCCCGCGGATCTGTGGGGTGTGTGGAGACAAAGCCACTGGCTTCCACTTCAACGCCATGACCTGCGAAGGCTGCAAAGGCTTCTTCAGGTCAGTCTTTTCTCTCTTTTGCCTTGGGTCAGATTTTGCTTAAATGACTTGTTTATGAAGGCAGTATTTAATTAAAAATATGTAAATAAAATATACATAATAAAAGGGTGTTAATCTCATAAACTGTGAGAATCAAAAGTAGTAGCAGATGTTTTCACTTTGATTAGGTTTCTTCTTCTTTCCTTTGATCTCCCGGGAGTTTTGCCACCAACATTTCGGCTGTTTCCTGTTGCTGTACATTTGTAAGCTGTGTTTCACCTCCTGTGTGAAACCTGAACCAAAATCCCAATTATGCAGATGTTTATGCTTTCCCTTCTTATTCCCTTCTTATTTATATTTATTTTATAACCCAAAAATGACATTATTTCTGATTGGGTTATATTCAATTATTTTAGTTACAATTTGAGTTACAAAAATGCAAATACATAAAATAAAAATAGTATTCTAATAGCAGATTATTGATTGAATTTTGAAAAATGTCAAAACTAATGAGAAAGGTTTGGACTGTCAGTGCCTCCAGTTTTTAATCTGATGTATTTTATCACATAAGATTCATATTTAACGTTAAGAGGTTCTAATAAAATTAGGGCTGCATGATATAAGTACAACTTGCAATATTACTGATAAATTTTGCGATTACAATATGACTTACGATACATGAATACATTTTGAGTTTGCACATGTAGACACATTTGTTTAGAAATACATTAATAATCTACTATATGTTTTGAACATATTTATATTAATCTGATCCAGTTCACATACTGTAAATGTATCAGTGAAATAATGAGATTGTTAATATCATCCAGTGTTACATGGATTCTCTAAAGGAGAAGTTCTAACTAAAATGTTCATTAACATTGTAAACATTGTTCTGCTTCTCCTGGAGGACGTTTCAGTTTGACCACTAGGTGGCGATCTCGCTATAGAAATACACCTTATTCTAGAGGAAGAAGAAAGTATGAGGAAAAATCGAAGTTTTAGACCACAAATAGCTACTTTAAAATATTTCCTTAAACGAGTTTGGAAAATTCATACCTGTGAGTTTATAGAGATGTTAATTTAGTCAGCGATGTATTTTTACGTCGACCGAGCGTTAGCATTAGCCGTCCTATGGGAAATTCCATTAAACGTTAGCATCAAGTTAGTGGACTTTAGATTTATGTGCTAAATCGATTTATATTTTTATGAATCGATTATTGATCTATTAAGCTTAAATCGATTCAAATCAATTGATCGATTTAAGAGCTGTCAGGCGATTAAATTTTTTAATCGCGATTAATCGCACTGTCCGGAGTTAAGTCGCGATTAATCGCAAATTAATATGTGGCCTTTTTTTAAGGAAAAAAAATGTGTGCTTCGTGGAATTTAGCAGTTCTACGTTAATTATGAAAACAAGAATGGTAAAATTAATAGTTTTCATCAGAAATACTTTATTTTGTAACATTGTATTGAGATAAACTTTCTTAACAATAAAAGGCTGTAACATAAAATGCCTAACAAAAGCCCAAGTGCAAGTGAAGGGCATTTTAAATTCAAAACTTCAATCAACGTTCAGTAAAATAAAATAAAAAACATCAAAAATAACATTTCCATAACACTTTCATGTTCATTTTTTGTCAGGACCAAATCTTTTCCTCCTCTGCTGAACTACAGTAATAAATGAAATAGAGATTTATCATTTCCAATTAACTTTTGTTTTTTAAAACATTAAAGACTGAGAAAAGCGGGATACACTGTGGATAGTTTGACAGTCTCTTACTGCCGCCGCGTTCTCTGGCTGCAGCTCGATGCAGCAACGTGTCCAGCCTCACGCCATGAATATGCCGGCAGACAGAGAGCTATGCTGGGGCTGGATCACGCTTAAACCTCCAGAACATTTAAAACGTTCCCCGGTGCGCTTGCTGTTCGGAACGTCGGGGGTCCGCAGCTCTCGAGACGCGGCGCCGGACGCGAGCCGGTACCACCAGACGTGGTACTGGACGCGAACCGGAGGTGCAGGAGCTCTCCAGGTCCTAGTGCCGGGCCTTTTCTAGCTAGCAGCTCGGTGGTTGGAGACCCGCCCGTGGTCTAGTGAGAGCAGCTGGTGAGAGGGCGATGAGGGACGTCTGAGCGCGGTGTGGAAAGGCACGTATGAGAAAATCCCATTGACTGTAAAAATAATGGACATGTCGAGCTATGAGGTCCCCCCATTATATACAGTCTATGGAAAATCCGCAATTAATGCGTCAAAAAAATTGTCGGCGTCAAGCACGTGTCAAATTAACTCGTTTTTAACGCGCTAAATCTGACAGCCCTAATCGATTTTAATCAACCCATAATTAATCTATCATCTCCAAATACCTGCAGCCATTTTGTTTAAATAAAAGTCAACATAACCTCCAGTGACCCACATCTACACAGGTTCCGGGCATCTGACATAAAAAGCTACACTCGTTTAGTCAAATATCTACAAACGTGTCATGTGTTCAAGAACGCGCTAAAAGTGGGTTTTTGAACACTCGATACTAGTGCATGTACTCACAGTCGGACGAGGCTTGATGTGAAATGTCAAAGCGGTAAAAATCTGGTGAATCTTGCTCCAGACTTTTTGTTTCACAGCTCGATTCTGATCTAGAAAAGACTTTGTGTCAAATAATTCCAGCTGGACACAAGCTGCAATTATTAATATCTCCTTTATGATCACTTTTCAACCAATTGGTACTTACGTGTTTTAAAAAGGATGCTATCCATGCGTCACCGCCAAATCTGAGTCCCTGATTGGTCAAAATTCCACTGGTTTAACTTTTGACATACATAGAGCCTGAAAACTATCTTAAACGTACGAAGCGACGCATATATGTGCGTTTACAAAAACTTTTCATTAGAAGTGGTGTCTAGAACATTGTTTTCTTCTTTTATCTGCCTCTATTTACATTTAAAAACGGTTTGAGCGGAAGTTGATGGCTTTGAGTGGCTATTTCATGTGCTAATTTGGACACAGCGCCACTCATCCTTACTGGCGAGTGTGTGTAACTGCAGTTACAAAAGATCGCGGCTTGGGAACACCTGACAATGTGTTCGATTAAACGCAGGAGCTGATACCGCTTGTAAATTAGGTGGTGGCGGTTGCCACCAAATTCTCTATGCAGAAAAATCCCTGGTGTAAACACTTAAGGCAACTTGCAGTTTACGCTGTCTCAGCTGATGTTGTGATGACATAAAATCCAAATAGGACAAAGTTTATGCATAGAGGGAGTAACTCATTAGAAAGTCATCTCACAGTTGTGGAGTAATCCCGCCCCTCTTCCCCTCCCTTTTGCTGAAAGCTCTGAGCAGGAAGCTCGTGTCCTGCCCGGCTTATTTTCTACATCACAAATACAATCTTTTATTAGACCACATTTTTTCATCTTCTCCTGATACACAAAAATTTGACTAAAGAAATACTCTATAAACTTAATTTTCTTGATATATGTCCTCCATTACCAGAAAAATGCTGTAAAAACACCAAAAAACCTTTTTATCAGAGTGGTTCTTTAGAGTCCCCCTATGACATATTTGTAATAAAAAAAAACGTCCCCAGTAATGTTTTTATTATGATTATGAAGTTGTTAACCAAAATCCAACAACCTAAATGTCTTAAGCCATTTTTCATGTTGATCTGAAGCCTCTGTTTCTAAAATCTCCTCTGAGGGGCGTGGCTTTCGGGGCTGAGCAGCCCCCCCACCAATTATGATAGCTCTGTGTCTCACTAGCATGAATCTTCACCGCTGCTACATAAAAATGTCCATCAATACCGGGAATGTCTAACTGTATGGTTTTGAGCTGGATGTCATAAGAAATATGCCTCATATGTAAGTTAAAAACTCAAAAAACATGATTTTCATTGGAAGGGAATTGAACAGAGTAACAGTAGGATCAGTTGTCTCTAACCAATCTCTTAAAGTTCCAGTAAAACATCTCATGTTTCTCCTGCTTTTGTTTTTTTGTTGCAGGCGCAGCATGAAGCGTAAAGCCTCCTTCACCTGCCCGTTCAATGGAAGCTGCAACATCACCAAGGACAACCGGCGCCACTGCCAGGCTTGCCGCCTCAAGCGCTGCATCGACATCGGCATGATGAAAGAATGTAAGCTCATCTCTTCTGTTGACTGTTTGAGGCTCGGCTAAAGGTAGAAGGTCGGTGACAGACGTTTTCCTTTTTTGATTGTCCTCTCAGTTTGCAGCTTCTGGGTCGGGTAGATGAGCGTTCAGACGAAAGGGGGGTTTGTTTTGATTTTTGGAGTTGATGCTGATTAAAGAGAAGAAGCTTTTTCTGTCCATGTTTTGCCACATAATTTGAGGAAATTCTTAAGATGCCTGCGAACTAGGAAAAAAGAGCTCCTCTAATAAAGGCTTGTTCACATAAGCAGCCGAAGTCTAAAAAAGGCTTTAAAAAAACAAAAACAAAAAAAAAACAGATTATGTTTCAAGACCAAGAGAACTTCTTTGTTTAAGTGGTTCTGTTCTTTCAGATGACGCTGTAGGAGCCTGTTTTTCCCAAATAAATGTGTAGGGTTGTAAAGGTGACTGTTCATTAGTGACTTTAGTTTATCAGCAGGACTATGCTTAGCAAGCAGCAGAGGATTCTGGGAACGCCTCCAGTATCAATGCAAACTTACCTGAAGGTGTCAAAGGCTGAATTCTTGCTTTGTGTTCGATAATCTCCAGTAACTGTTCTTCTAAAAACTGTTTGGCAAGTGGATCGATTGTTCTTACAGAGAGATTAAAGACCCACTCCAATGAAAATCATGTTCTTGGTGTTTTGAACATATTCTTGGGACATTTCTGTAATGATTTTCTTGACAAAATTAAGCCTAAAATTGTTGGAAAAATTGGAAAAAGATTGTACTTGTGATTTAGAAAAACACTGGGCGGGGCAACAAACTCTCTGCTCCGCCCCATTCTGATGCATCCACTTGCAGACAAATAGATCCATGAACGTCTTTGTTTTCCTCTTTGGAGTTGGAATCTGGATCAGATTGTACGACTGCATAGCTCAGATATTGCTGCCATTTTTGTTACATCGGTAATGTCAGGTTGGGGGTGTGAGGGGCTATAAGCTAGCAGAACGTGTTAAAAATTGACTGTTTATAGAGAACTTGACAGAACGGGTGTGACATCTCCCATAGAAAATGCGTAACCTCCAACTCCAGCAAAATGAAGCCGATTCAGTCGCCATTTTTCCACGATATACGGATGTCGCCATCTTGGAGCCAGTCAACAGCGATTGGTTCGAGTTGGTCTGAGTCAACGTTTCTATGACAACTACTGCCGCCAGTTATGAGCAAGGTTGTTGGAAGTCCACACCCCTTCCACTGGAAGCAGACTCAGATGAATCAAATGTTAAAGGTGGGGACCAGTGGACACCACATGCTTTTACTAGCGGTGTGCTGGCAAGAGTCTAGCGATATGATGTGTATCTAGAGCTGGGTTGAAAAAATCGATTAATCGATTTGAATCGATTTAAGCTTAATAGATCAGTAATCGATTCACAAAAAATATAAATCGATTTAGCACATAAAGCTAAAGTCTGTTAGCTTGATGCTAACGTTCAATAGAATTTCCCATTGGACGGCTAATGCTAACGTTCGGTTGACCAAAAAAATTGATTGCTGACTAAATCTGAGCATCTTTATTTACTTACAGGCATTCATTTTCAAAACTCTTTTAAGGGAATAATTTTTAAAGTAACTATTTGTGGTCTAAAACTTCGTTTTTTTTCCCTCATACTGTCTTTTTCTTCTTGAATAACGTGTACTTCTATAGTGTGATCACCACCTAGTGGCCAAACTGAAACGTCCTCCAGGAGAAGCAGAACAATGTTTCCAATGTTAATGATCTGAACATTTTAGTTAGAACTTCTCCTTTAGAGAATCCATGTAACACTGGATGATATTAACAATCTCATTATTTCACTGATACATTTACAGTATGTGAACTGGATCAGATTAATATGAATATATTCAAATTAAATAGTAGATTTTTAATGTATTTCTAAACAAATGTGTATAAATTTGTAAACTTAAAATTGAATTGAAGAATTGAAAGAATCTGTAAAAATCCGAATCAAATCGATTCAGGCTCTTGTGAATCGAATCGTCTCTGGCAATTATAACCGATACCCAGACCTACACATATCGTGATACATGTGCCACAACATGAAACATATTCAGTTTATCCAAAGACTCTAACAGAGACAATATTTCACTGTTATTATTATTTTTTATTTTAACTAAGAAAAAAGGTATTGGAATATTAATACATTTTTCAAATAAATAAAATGGTAAAATAAGTTGTATTCAATGATTATAGCATTAAGCACTTCAACGATATCTTATATACACGTTGCATTTAACCAAGCACATTCATAGTGCTTTTATTTACTGAATTTCAGAAATGTTTTAACCAGTAATTTTTCATCTATATGATTGAGAAAATGGAGTTTTGTTTATTTCCAACATTGCTATGCAGATGAACCTGTAGTTTTAAAACGGTTCAGGTACCTGAAGGGCGCTTGAACAGGTGATGTTTTGCTGTGATGTTCAGCAGAACTTTGGCCCGGTTCGTCTTCAGTATTTTAACTAAAGCTCTGCATGGTGCGCACATATATTGCTGCACATCTGGTCTCACTTCTTCTTTCATAAACCACATAGTATTGAAATTGGCGTTTTTAAAATGTACCAGTACCAACTTCGCACAGCTTTTTAGTTCAGTTCTCATCCATAGTTAAAACTGAGTATTTACGTCTTATTTCTCAACATCAACTTCAGATCTATCGCAAGCTGGATTTTACGGGATCTTGTTATTTTGCTGCTCTGTAGAGCTGCTGAAAGAGGCTCAGTGCTGCCAACTAGTGGTTGGGAGGTGAAATAGACAACTAAAGTAAGACCCTGAACTGTTTGCTTTAAATATTAAGTATATTAAATACTTAAATATTTCCATGGCAGCATTTTAAATCGATACAAATATCGCCAAATGAAGTATTGCCATATTTTACTAAATCAATATATTCTCAGACCCCTAGGTTTTACTGAGGGATCTGATTGGTCCGTTCATAACTTGCATCATTTGCAATTAAAAAAATCCCAGAAAACAACAGTTTTTTAAAAAATGTTGACTAAAAATGTTTATAGTTCAAAGACCGGTGGAAACACCTTGAAAATAGATCAACAGAGTGTTTCTGGATTTAAAAACAATTTTAGATTATGAGAAGAAATTAAATTTAGGTCAACTCGTTCCTTTGTGGTGGACACCTGCACACTGATCTAACCCCACCCTCGCCAAGAGGAGCAGAGACGTTCTTCACCCATTGTGTCCTCGTCTTGATGATGGGGTCAATACTGCAGCAGGATAATGTTCTCAAACACACCCTAAAGTTCAAAGAAGTAATTTTCCACTGTCACTGCTCCTCAGTCACAAGCAACAATTTAGGAATTCTTGAAAGCTGAGAAGTTGTGAGTTCCTGCGGCTCTGCTGGCCTCTTTACGGCCTCCGGCCCGTCCTCTGCAGACATCTCCATCTGGACTTCTCACTGCAGTCATTTTCTTCAATGGATGAATTGATTTGCAGAGCAGGTTTTTTAAACGCTACAACAGAAAACGGTGCTCCTCAGCGTTTGTTCCTGAAGATGGCATTTCATCCCTTATCAGAATATTTCTACTAGGGATGTCTCCATCAGATGTTTTTGGGACCGAGTCATTTCTGCAGATCCAATACTTACGTAACATCTTTTAAAAATGGACACATTTAATAAAACAATCAGAGTTGTCCCCTATTTTCATTTAATTTTATGAACTTTCTTTTATCATGTATCACTCAAACAAAGCTCCTTTATAAAGTAACTTTACCAGTTAAGTAATTTGCGCAGAGGCTCGACAAGCCGCTTTTCTGATTCAGAATCTGCTGGAATGACGTTGATCATGTTAACGATTGAAAGTTACAGTATGATAAAGATTTTGTGCTTAAATGTCATCTGTGAAAGGGTTAAAGGCCATCACTAAAGTGTTGAAGCGTCTGCAGCTGCCTAATGCCTGGTTCACACTGGACATGGAAGCACAGTGGAAGCTCCATGGAATGGAGGTCGCTGCCATTCGGCGCCCATGTTGACCTACGGTGTAGTTCACACCTGGCGTTTCGGCGTCTGGTCTATTTTGTGCACGAGCCACGTCAATTCTGGCAGTAACTTAAATCAACATACATGAAAAAATCTGGTTTATTTTCAAAATGGAACCAATTTTCCACAATAAAACACTGCAATTGACAAATGCAATAATATTGTTGTGTCTAAACAGACTGTAGAGGTGAAAATAAACATACAATCACAACACACAGACTTCTCTCTATGTCTCAACAACAGATGTATTAAAGAAGTGTAGGCCCACAAACTACTAGCTTCTTCTTAGCAGAAACATGGGGTCGTATTTTTAGGTTACTAATTTACCCATGATGACAAAAACAAAAAAATTTTCTATCACAAACGCCTGTTGATCGTCAGGGAAAACCGAGCGTCTGGTGTAAATTGCAGGAGAGAGAGCGGATGCTGCGCGGACTCAGCTCCGCTGTGCTTCCCTGTCAGGTGTGGTCCTAGCTTAACAACTGAGTCCACTCACAACTTTAATTTTGAGTAATGCAACACTCGGCACCCTTCGATTTAACAACCCGCATGTCAGTCCCTACATGTCTGGTTTAGGCTCTCCTGCTGAACATGTTTGTTTAGGTCTGGGAGACGGAAGCAGCAAACTGCCTTTTAATCTAATACTTACAGGCTTTCAGAAAGAGCAGGGGGTGTAGAATCGATGGTTTAATGAACATTGATCTTATTTGCAGCGAGGAACCAGGCGAGTGGTCCTCATGGCGCATATGCATCAGCTGCCAGATGGCAAACTTAGCCTGGGGTTGCATGGGAGCTGCAGGTCATTTGTGTTCGGGTCCTGCTGTTTTCCAAACAGAAGGAGGTTGTCATTAGTGCAGCAAATCAAAGATCTTATCATTACAGAAGTGGCATAAATAAAAGTCTCTTAAAAGCAGCTTAGCTGTCTGTTGCTGCTAATGGTGATGCATGAAGTGCCCGGCATGGATGTAATACAAGCAGAAGACACCATGAGGAGAGAATGTCACCTCTTGTTAACCCATCGGGACTTTATTTCCCAGCTGATTAACATTCAGGGACGTCTTCATTCTGCATTCAAAGGTGAAGACTGTGAGGAACCAGCACTTTAAGGTCACTACACAAGTTAAAGCGCCAGGAAGAAACAGCACGGAGAGTCCTGACAGCAGAACAATGCACATGGGAGAGGAAAGAGTCAGGAGGAAGGAAGAAGGGATGGGGGGGTCTTCTTCAAAGACTCATAATTATCTTCCCCCCATGCCGTTCAGACCAGCTTGATCCGCGTGTTTGTTAAAACTCACAATACAGAGTGGAATTTTCAACACAAATATTTCAGAGGATGAATAAGAGCAAGTGATTGAAAGGGCAGATGAGAGTTTTCTTCAGTTGGATCTGCTTTTCCTTTGTGTTTTTCCAGCTGTCATTGGGGCCAGGGCAGTAAATGTGACAGGATGTTGGTCATCAGTATTTCTGTTTTTACATCTAGTTCATAATTAAGTTAAAGTTACGGTTTTAAAGTTTTAAAAATGTCGTTTTAATGTGTTTAATAAATGTTTATCCTGTTCGGCCCACAACCTAAAGTATGTTTTGGATTTTGGCCCCTTGTGCGATTCAGTTTGACACTTCTTTTTTAAGGTGACTGTACGACTGCGTGTTATTAAGACTTTAAACTTTTATCAAAGTTCTACAAAATCAAAGTTATTTCTCTGTTTATTTCCGTTTGGAATCATTTTACTAAACACAAACAATCGACACAAACTCGTACAGCATATTTTTAAATCAAGCACATCATCTGAAAGTTCAAACATTTTGAAAACTTTTCTTCAAATTGTTTCTATTTTTTAATGAAACTGAATCCTAGCATCTGCTCATGAGCAAATCTTTTTTTAGTCGTCAGACGTCATTTTTATTTGTGGGTTTTTGTGTTTTTTTTTCTCTGTCGTCTCTCAAGTCGGCAGCTTTTTTCCAAACTTCTGCACTATTCAGACTTTAGACTGTGTGCCTCTGTGTGCGTCCTGTGAGCCGCGCCAGCCGAGCTCGTAGTAAACACCCTGTCCTTATTTGACACAGGTTCAGACCGTGCCAGGAAAAGACCCCGTGTGGGAGTGTTTGTGTGAGCGCGTGCATGAGTGTGCATGAGTGTGTGGTTTTTCTGTGGAGTGCCTGAAAAAGGGTTTTATTTGTAAGTCATTTCTGTGTGAGGTTTTAAAATCGTTTTAGATGATTAAATTCCTTCTGTAATTTGAAGCAGGCTTTTAATTCCTCATTTCTGTGACACTCTGCTCTTATTATGTTTCTCTAAAACATCAAATACTCTGTAAAAACTGAATCTTAATTTTCAAGGAAAATTTTCTTATTTTCTGCCTCGTTTTTCAGTCTTTTTTTTAACAGCAGCATAATCTTAGCTTGAGAAGACATGTCTTAGTGACTAGAATTATTTTATGAATTTTGGTAAGGCCATTTTTTAGGCCATTATTTTTAGGTGACCTATTTTAAAAAAAATTCTGTTATTCGTTTTAAATTATTGCACGTTTAGCAATTTTTAAGCATTTGTGTATTTAAAAAAGCATTTGAACTGTTAGGCGCTTTTATTTTGGCAGATATCCTGCTCCTTACGGTACGGCAGACAATCAGGGGAACCGGATGTTTTCAGAGATAAGAAACCGAAGCGCATGGTTGGTTTTACTGTAGCCCACATCAATAAAGGTGTGTTTTCGACTGCTGTGTACTTGGTACATTGTGTGGTACATCGTGTGTAGGCTTGACAGATTCCCGTAACTCTGAATGTGTACTTGATGCCTAGCTGACCTGAATTCATTACAATCAATCAAAAAGATGTGGGCTTGATATCAAATCCATTTTTTTTAAGAGTTTTCAGTTCTGGGTCATGATTAAACCCACGGTGAGGCTCTGCTCTCCACCACAGCACCTCCCACTTTGCCAGCCTTGCTGCCTTTTCTGATGTTGACCAAAACCTGATTCTGTTCACTTAATTGCCCCACAAGGTTTGTTTGCCCCTTCATTCTGTGTCTCTCCTAAATTATTCCGGGCCCACAGTACCACGGCCAATCAGTCGGCGTCTGAGCACCACACTGTCTTTTGGTAAACTCTTGCATGTGAGCCAAACTCTGTGGGGTGGTCAAGATGTTCCTTTGATGGCCACTTGTTCCTTTGTGGACTCTTGTCTGTAATGATGCCATCCAGCGCTGGGGCTTGGCTGCCAGGTCCAGGGTTTAGAATAGACCCTTTGATGGCTTGTGCCAAACGTTGACCAAACTCTGCCTATTCATTATTATACCTTGCATACTTGGACGAACTCACCACAAGCAATGGCTTTTGGCGGTCTATTCCTGCCCTGGGATTAGATTGTCACTCGAGTTCCTCCAAAGCTTAATTAATGCTGGGATAAAGAGAAAGCCAAGTAAATCCTGGTTGGCTAAACAGTCGTGTTCATTTACTTACATTTCTAAGCCTGCAGTGTTGGTTCTGTCTGCACTGGTCTTATGAAATGTAGCTTTTGTGGTTGCAGCATCAAAATCCTCTTAGTGTTGCAGTTTAAAGCTGTAAACAGTCTTTGTATGAAAAATATAATTTGCACAGTTTGATTAAGTGTGATATCTTCACTTAAACACTCTGGCATAAC
>NC_050518.1:27396679-27418183 GCF_002922805.2 Oryzias melastigma
TTGAGAAAATCCTGATGCGGCCCGGCCTCAACTAGACGCCGCCTGTAGTGGCCCCCGGCTGATTTGAGTTTGAGACCCCTGGTCTAAATTGTTCGGTTTGTTTTAAAAATGAAGTGATCCTGCAGTCTGAGGAAACTGCACAAGCTGCATTTCCATAGCACACATGCACACCACTTTATTGAAATTCTAGAAATGATAAAAAACACAATTTTTCCATTATTCTGTTTCAATTAAATCATAATTATGCAAATAAACACAAACCAACTCATGTGATAAGTCATTCAAAAACACGACGGATGTGATTTACTTTGATTTACAGCAGATACATTCAAATTTCTGCCATGGCACGAGCACTCATCATCATCTATCAAAGGAGACGTCTGCGTCTTATTCAGGCCGTGGAGCGGAAACCCAGCCAGCATGGCCAGGTGGGCCCCATACGGTTTAAAAGTGGCCGAAAATGTGGCCCCGAATGGGTTTGTCCACAGTTTCTATGGTGGCCCCACCTGTGTTTGCTCACATTGGCTTAAGTGGACACTTTGTTGGCAGACTCGCTATGCTAGCCAGCCTTGCTACAGTGACGCTTGCTAGCTCGATACAATGGAGCTGGCAAGCTTGCTTGCTTTCAACAGAATAGCTCACTAGCATGCTACATGCTACTAGCTTGCTAGTTCGATACAAAGGAGGTTGCTAGCTCGCTACAGTGGAGCTTGCTAGCATGCTACGCTGTCCACCAGGTGGCTAAAGCTATGAAGCTATTTTTTATTTGTAAGGTCAATAAATATATATGTTTGTTTAATACATTTTATTAGGCCGATGAATTGAATCGTTTAACTGATGAGCAACATGCTCATGAAACTTTGAAACAAACGTGTTGCCCTCAAAATGTTTTTACATTTTCTGTCCTTCTCACATCAACAGTAATTTGCAGGAATCTTGTGCTTTAATCCTCTACCTTAAACCTTCATGGATCTTCATGAATAGTGTCTAAAAGAGAGCTGAACAGGAGGAGAGTTAATGCGGTAACCTCTTTTTTATTCACAAGTGATATGACGCTGAAAGAAGGGAGCAAATTGAGTTAGCATCACATTTTTATTCTGATTTTTAGCCATTTAGCAGGAAAGAATGTATGAAAAAATTGTAATTGTTCAGTTGTAGCCCGACTTCTAACCCCTCATTTTCATCTGTTCTTGGATGTAAATTTCAGCTCTGGTTTCTTATTTGTTTTATTTTCAAGATGGTTTCAACAGATTTTTCTTTTCTCCCCCAATGACTTCATTTATAAGCGACAGATATATCTTTTTGGATTCATTCATTGGCCGTTTTAATTCTTAAATGCAGATTGTAAAAACTTTTCTTTTTCAAGTTGGAGGCTGACAAGAACATGTAAAAAACAACAAAAATGTTCAAATAAAAATAAATTATTGACTAAACTAAAGAATTATAAGTCGTTTATGGAGCCTTGATCTTGACATATATTTTTTAAGCCGCTATTTGTTTAAGGATGTGTTCGACGTGTTGACCCTCTCCCTTTCTTTTCTAGTTATACTGACTGATGAGGAGGTTCAAAGGAAAAAGGAGATGATAATGAAGAGGAAAGAAGAGGAGGCGGCCCGCGAGGCCATGAGGCCGCGGCTGAACGACGAACAGGCTCGGATCATCTCCTCACTGGTAGAAGCTCACCACAAGACCTACGATGCCTCCTACTCGGATTTCTCACGCTTCCGGGTTAGTGACATCTTCACGTCTTAAATAAGGTCAAAAATGGGCTTTTTTCTTTTACAGGTATAAACCTGAGATAACACAAACATCCTCTATTGCAGGGGGTTTAAACTCAATCACACAAGAGGCCAAAATCCTAAACACACCTTAGGTTGCGGGCCGAACAGGATAAACATTTATTGAAAACAATAAAACTACATTATTAAAACTGTAACTTTTTAACATAATGATGAACTAGATATATAGCTTTACGTGCAATAATGCTAGTGTGAATGCTGTAAACTGAATTTGGCCGCTGAAAATGCTGAAATTGATACCTGAAAACACTGAAGCGTTTAGCCAGCTAAATATTGGCTATATGCCAAATTAGCCTACAAAACAAAAAAAAACTTAGGTTACTCAAAATGGCTAGCATGTAGCTGACATATTAGCTAAACTCTAATATATACATAAAAAATCTTAGTAAATGCTAAAATAGTCTAAAAAGCTATAAGAATGCTAATTTTTAAAACTTTAAACCATAACATTTTAACAAAATTATGAATAGTAAAAAAGCAGGAATATTATTCCAGAATAAATCAACTTAAACCTTAAATAAACCTTAAACGACTTTGACACATGTTCTCTATTGTATGTCTTCCAATTTTCTCTGATCAAGTAGTAAAATTTTCATCGATTTGTGGTTCTATTTTGGGCTCTGACAGCAAGCCTTAGATTACTTTATTCCTTTATTAACTCGATTACATCTGACAGCATTCTCACTCTGGACTACAACAATGGGTTTGTCTAGAGCAAATGAGATGGAGAATATATATTGGCTGGAATGCCTGAGAAAGCTTCAGTGTCTCTGTGATTTAACAGTGCGAAGTGTGATTCAAGCACACACTGTGCAGGCAGCCAGTCGGGCAGTGAATTCCTGAGTCCCACAGATATTGAGTTGTGGGTGTTACATTGAACTGCAAGTGAACCTTACAGGATGAATAAGCAGTCAGGTCGTCCAAAAATCAAGAACAACTCCACAATACTGCAAATTTGTCGTTTTAGGCAGTAAGTTTGGAAGATCCTACAATTAGTTTTTTAGATACTTGAATGTGACTGAAAAAATACATGTAGCTTCTGGTGAAATGGCACCAATCCTTATGTGCAGAAACGCAAAGTTAAAGAGCTTTTTTCATTTTTATGCTGCAACCTTTTTGCAGAAACTGGGATGAGTCAACTGAGGACATATTTTTGAGGGAAAAAAGGAGGGAAAAAAAGCTCTGGTTTATGTAAAACAGGTCACTGGAGTGTATGGACTTACTGTGTATATAATTTTAGTCTTAACTCCAAGTGGGATTGAGGAGAAAGATCAGAGGCTAAGTGAAATCCGGGTTGTTTTCAGCCTCCAGTCAGGGACGGTCCGGTGACTCGCAGCGCCAGCAGAGCCGCCTCCCTTCACTCGCTGTCCGACGCCTCCTCTGACTCATTCAACCACTCTCCTGGTGAGTACGCTTCTTCATCTCATCGTTTGGAGCCAATTCAAACCACAGACTTCCTTCAATGAAGGACTACACTCACATCCAAACTTTCCAAGGCTTCTCGCTGCATGAAGGACACCAGGATCACCCGGCTGTCCTTGTCGGGCAAACGCTGCATTTATATCTGCAGGACTTCAGTGTCTGTAATCACAATCACTGCTTTATGGTGGGAGGTAGCAGAATATGAAAACCTGCTAAAACAAGTTTTTTTATTCAACTCTACACCAGGGGTGTCAAACTCAATCGCACAGTTTGCATGGCAGAGGCAGCCACTTTCAATGTTTAGTCAATGATACAGATGCGATCTGAGGTCCTTTGGCGTGATCTGACTGATGGGTGCGGCCGTCTGGCGACAGTGCGATTTGAGCCGCGCGGCCGGTTTAAATAACTGAATTTTGGTGAGGTCACTGCAGCGCTCCAACTAGTTTTATTCTTCCCTCTGAGGTCAATATGAGACAGAAATCCTTCAAACTGGGTCAGAGAGAGAGACAGGAAGACTGCTGTCATCCAGACAGAGTGAGAGTGAATCTCTGAAAGATCTCATGAACCCAAACATGGAGACGTGATGATTGATACTTTCTAAAAACTCTTCAAAATAAATAAACATCCTATGTGTCTTCGATGAATTGTAAATGACATGAACATATAGCGATCAGGCTTGAAGAGTCTAAGTATTTGGGGCGGAGTTAAAGAGTTAAAGAATCTATACGACACCCTTGCATCGCCCCTACTTCCCCCTTACTTACTGCTATGCGTTGCATAAGTGTTCACTGTGACCTGTCACCCGCACCATACCCATAGAAAAAAAGGTGCATGAACATTTTCTCTGTACTGATCAGTCTTGATATTTTGTTCTGGTCACCTGCAGGGTTGACCATTTTTCAGCCCAGATCCATTCATAAGGAGAGCTGAGACTAAAGCTTTAAACTGAAAATCTTCTTTGGACAATCGTCTGACTTTGCTTCAAACGCTGTCATGAAACAGAGTCTGTGGACACAAAGATGAACTTCAGCAGCCTGTTGATGATGTACCAGGATGGAGTCAACAGTCCTGACTCTAGCGAGGAGGACACCAAGCTCTCCATGCTGCCCCACCTGGCCGACCTGGTGTCCTACAGCATCCAGAAAGTCATCGGCTTCGCAAAGATGATCCCAGGATTCAGGTGGGAGTTTCAGTAGATTCCAAAGATCCACTTTTGTTGGATCTTATTGGAATTTTAAACCCTTTTCATTGTGTTTTACGTTAACCTGGTGTTTTGCTGCAAGCTTATGGGAGGCATAAAAAAAGCTTTTTCTGTTTCAAAAATTGCAAAAAAATGTGCTTGTGTTGAGCAAAGGAACAGATTTGTCAATCATATTACAGCAACACCACTGCAGCCACGCAGATAATCCCCCAAATAATCCCACATGAATGCACAGTTATGAACAATAAGCACACTTGATCTAAATAAGTACCATCAGTCAGTGAAATGTGAGCTAAAAATACCAACAGGAAATAACTGGGAGATTGAGTCGTAATTCAATTCAATGCTGGTATTTTATGTTATTCTGAATGTCAGAGACGCAACAACGTCTGTCTGTAGGAACACAAGTTTTTGACCTTTTTCTCACTGACTGGTTTGCAGTTTATTAACTCTACAAATCTCAAAGCTGCCACACAAACAGACAGGAAGTGCAGAAACGTTTGAACAAACAGATTTTCCCACGTGCAGAAATGAGTCTTGAAGAACGTTTCATTTGTACATGCTGAGCTGTGAGGTACACACACACACACAGTGATGATAAAAGTACAAAGATGAACAGTACAGCGTCCTACTTCTGCCGTGAAGTTACTCCCTGTACACTCATTGTTTCTCGCACACATAAACAGACGCTCAGGTCAAGACTGTAGGAGGTTAAGTAGAACTTTCTGACATGTAAATGCATGTTATCTCCTACAAAGATCTCTGTGGACTGGAAAATGTGGTGTGTGACCGGAATAAGAAGAACACAGCGAGAACATTTAAATATTTAATCTTTAGCAAATGTTTAGCAAGCCTTTGTGTCACTCAGTGTTTCTGAAGCTTCTGTTTGCCTGCTTGGTTGTGGCTAAGCTTTCGTTTCTGCAGTATATTACAGTTTTTTTCCAATTGCTAGAACACTAAGTTCCGTTCTTTAAACCGGCCGATCAACTGTTTTAACTCTTTTCTCAAAAATGTTGGTTTATGGAATGACCATGAGGGAAGCAGAAGGTTCAAGTTGTTACTGTAATCTGCATCATTCCTATAGAAATTCAACAACATAATTACACAAAAGATTTTGTTGCTGTCTGGAACAATGTCCGTTTTCACAAAAGTTTACTCATCAGACAATAGTTCAACACCAACCCCCAATTTGTATTAGTTTTCTTCCACCTTGTTGTCCATTCCTTAACCGAGGGGTGTCAAAATCCAAAACACACCTAAGGTCTCAGGACAAGCAGGATAAACATTTATTGAACGTTCTAAAACTACATTTTTAAAACTTTAAAATTGTAACTTTAACATAATTATGAACTAGATATATAAAAATGGCAGTAAGTCAGAACTCCTTTATGAACATTGAGACCAGAGATCCCGCTACGTCTCCCGGATTGGCGTCACCGGGGCCCCACCCTGGAGCCAGGCCTGGGGTTGGGACTCGGAGGCGAGCACCTGGTGGCCGGGGCTCCTCCCACGGGCCCCGGTCCGGTCCAACCCATAGGAGCGATGGGGATCATTCGCCAGTGGGCCCACCACCTGCAGGAGAGATCTGAAGGGGCTGGTGCAATGTGGTTTGGGCGGCAATTGAAGGCGAGTGCCTCGGCGGCCCAAACCCCGGTCATGGAATTTGGCTTTTGGGACATGGAACGTCACCTCTCTGGGAGGGAAGGAGCCTGAGCTTGTGCAAGAGGTTGAGAGATACCGGCTAGATATAGTTGGGCTCACCTCCACACACAGCCTGGGCTCTGAAACTCAAGTCCCTCGAGAGAGGCTGGACTCTCTACCACTCTGGAGTTGCCCATGGTGAGAGGCGGCGGGCCGGGGTGGGCTTACTCATGAGCTCCCAGCTCAGCCATCAAGTGTTGGAGTTCGTACCGGTGGACGAGAGGGTCGTGTCCCTTTGCTTTCGGGTGGGGGACAGGTCTCTTACTGTAGCTTCGGCCTACGGGCCACACAGCAGTTCTGAGTACCCGGGCTTCTTGGTATCTCTTGGAGAGGTACTGGAAAGTGCCCCAACGGGGGACTCCGTCGTCCTCCTGGGGTACTTCAATGCCCACGTGGGCAATGACAGTGGCACCTGGAGGGGCGTGATTGGTCGGAATGGCCTCCCTGACCTGAACCCGAGCTGTGTTTTGCTGTTGGAGTTCTGTGCACATCATAGTTTGTCCATAACAAACACCATGTTTGAACACAAAGGTGTCCATCAGTACACCTGGATTGGAGCGGCGTCCAGCATTTTGCGGTCGCTGCACCGGTCCGTTGTGGTGAAAAGAGAGCTGAGCCAGAAAGCGAAGCTCTCGATTTACCGGTTGATCTTCGTTCCAGTACTCACCTATGGTCATGAGCTCTGGGTCGTGACCGAAAGAACGAGATCCCGACTACAAGCGGCTGAAATTAGCTTTCTCCGGAGAGTGGCTGGGCGCTCCCTTAGAGATAGGGTGAGGAGCTCAGTCACCCGGAGAGAGCTCGGAGTAGAGCCGCTGCTCCTCCGCATCGAGAGGAGCCAGTTGAGGTGGTTCGGGCATCTGATCCGGATGCCTCCTGGACGCCTCCCTGGTGAGGTGTCCCGGGCATGTCCCACTGGGTGGAGGCCCCGGGGAAGACCCAGGACACGGTGGAGAGACTATGTTTCTCGGCTGGCCTGGGAACGCCTCGGGGTCCCCCCAGAGGAGCTGGAGGAAGTGACCGAGGAGAGGGAAGTCTGGGCATCTTTGCTTAGACTGCTGCCCCCGCGACCCGGTCCGGATGAAGCGGAAGAAGATGGATGGATGGATAACATTACCTGCAATAAAGCTAGTGAGAATGCTGTAAGCTGAATTTGGCCTCTGAAGATGCCAGTGCTGATAGCTGAAGATGCTAAAATTGATAGCTAAAAACAGTGAAGTTGATGGCCAGCTAAAATATTAGCTAAAACCAGATTAACCTAAAAAAAATAAACTTAAGTTAGCCAAAAACAGCTAGCATGTAGCTGAAATATTACTTAAACTTCAAAATAGCCTAACAAAATAGTCCAAAAAGCTAGCAGAATGCCAACTTATAAAACTTTAAATCCGTAACTTTTTAACATAATTATGAATAATAAAAAGGCAGGAATATTATTCCAGAATAAATCAACTTAAAACTCTCCTGTGGAAAAACATGCCTGAAAGTTTCTTCATATTCAGCTTTTTACAGTCCAACCTAGACAGTAAAAATTGAACCACAGAAGTTT
This sequence comes from Oryzias melastigma, assembly GCF_002922805.2. Lineage (NCBI taxonomy): Eukaryota > Metazoa > Chordata > Actinopteri > Beloniformes > Adrianichthyidae > Oryzias > Oryzias melastigma. The sequence goes on from NC_050518.1 coordinate 27,404,349, forward strand.
TTGAGATGAAAAAATTGTATTAATTTTAGAAGAGCTACAGATGACAAAGTCGTTTTCATGATTCTGCTCTTGCACATTTGCAGAGATCTGACGGCAGAGGACCAGATCGCTCTGTTGAAGTCGAGCGCCATCGAGATCATCATGCTGCGCTCCAACCAGTCGTTCAGCCTGGAGGACATGTCCTGGAGCTGTGGGGGGCCCGATTTTAAATACTGCATCAACGACGTGACAAAGGGTTAGTTCTACAGAAAAACCCAGCATGTAAAGCGTTAATCTGCTACGGGATTATTTTTCACTTCTACAGGATGTTCACACTCTGCTTTCTTTGTTCCTTTAAAGTATCAGAGGTTGACTTGAAGTTTATCTATCAACACAGCAGAGCAGATACAAATCCTGCTTTTGTTCCCTCACAGAAGAAGTCATCTGATGGACAGATCCTTTAAAAACAGTGTGAAGATCACTCTGAACCCTTCAGAGAATCTCTGTCTGTCTGTGGAGGGTTCTTATGAGGGGAAAGTGAAAATGTTTTAGCTTGGTCATGTTTGTGTCCTCTCTGCAGCTGGTCACACCCTGGAGCTGTTGGAGCCTCTGGTGAAGTTTCAAGTTGGTCTGAAGAAACTGAACCTGCATGAGGAGGAGCATGTGCTGCTCATGGCCATCTGCCTGCTGTCTCCAGGTACTGCAGGAACTTTTTCCCTTTGGTTGAAAGAAAACCCTTCTCCTAAAGGGAGTTAAGGAAAACCGGATGTCCAAACGTTGGTCGACTATCCAGAGCTTCATAATAAGGGGGCTGTTGTGGATCTGTAACTTTAGCTATATCTCAACTATGAGAGACAAAATGAGAAAAAAAATCACATTGTCTGATTTTTAAATAATTTATTTGTAAATTATGGTATAGTAGTATTTGATCACCTACAAACAAGCAAGTTTCCGTCTCTCACAGACCTGTAACTTCTTCTGGAAGAAGATCCTCTGTCCTCAACTTGTTACCTGTATTAATGACACCTGTTTGAACTGGTTATCTATATAAAAGACTCCTGTCCACAACCTCAAACAGGCACTCTCCGAACTTCACCAAAGAGCTGTCACCAGAAACACAATAGTTGACCTGCACCATGCTAGAACACTGAATCTGCAATAGATAAGCAGCTTGATGTGAAGAAATCAATTATTAGGAAATTGAAAACATCCAAGACCACTGATGATCTCCTCCATCTGGGGCAGATCTCACCCCGTGGGGTCAAAATGATCACAAAGCTCCCAGAACCACATGGAGGACCTAGTGAAAGATCTACAGAGAGCTGGGACCAAAGTAACAAAGACTACCATCAGTAACTCTCTACAAACCCTGCAGTTCCAGACGTCTCCTCCTGCTAAAACCAGTACATGTGCAGGTCGTCTAAAGTTTGCTAGAAAGATCTGGATGATCCAGAAGAGGAGAATGTCCTATGGTCAGAGGAAACCAAAACAGAACTTTTTGGTAAGAACTCTACTGTTTGGAGGAGAAAGAAGAACACCATACCTACTGTAAAGCATGGAGGTGGAAGCATGATGGTTTGTGGCTGTTTTCCATCAAAGGAACCAGGACGACTGATCTGTGTAAAGGAAAGAATGAATGGAGCCATGTATGGTCAGATTTAGAGGGAAAACCTCCTTCCATCAGCATTGAAGATGAAACATGGCTGGGTCTGTCACCATGACAACCATCCCAAACACACTGCCCGGGTAACCAAGGAGTGGCTTCAGAAGAAGGATTTCAAGGTCCTGGAGTGGACTAACCAATCTCAAGTAATCTCTAGAAAATCTGTGGAGAGAGTTGATAGTCTGTGTTACCCAAAGACAGTCCCAAAACATCACTGCTTTAGAGGAGATCTGATGGAGGAATGGACCAAAACATCACTGCTCTAGAGGAGATCTGATGGAGGAATGGACCAAAACATCACTGTTCTAGAGGAGATCTGATGGAGGAATGGACCAAAACACCAGCAACAGTTTGAGAAAACCTTCTAAAGATTTACAGAAAATATTTGATTGTTCTCATTGTTAACAAAGGGGATATAACATTGAGATGAACTTTTGTTATTGACCAAATACCTTTTTTATGCCAGAATTTACAAATGAATTCTTTAAAAATCAGACAATGTGATTATCTGGATTTTTTTCTCATGTTATCTCATAGTTGAGCTATATCTATAAAGAAGATTACAGGGCTCTTTTCAAGTGGGAGAACTTGCACAATCGGAGGCTGATTAAATACTTTTTTACCTCACTTTATTGGTCATAATTTGGGTAAAACTTGATTGTTAAGGTTAAAACCATCCTCCTCTTTTTTTTTTTTTTGGTACATCAGGATGTTCTGTAATAAAAACCGCAGAAACCGATTTTTCTGAGGTACGAGTGGCAAAATCTGAGTTACAAATGCCGATAAATTAGGATTTATTGGAATTTAACAGACCAAAAACTGGTTGTCAACATGAGTTGATAGATTAATAACTACTTTTTGTTTTTTTATGAGTTAAAATGATAAAAAACAAACAAAAAAAACCACCGTAACACCAGAGCTTTAGCTGCAGGGAATATGTTATTTGAATTACCGTAACTCTTAAACCGTATAAGCATTAAATGTATGTTCAACAGATTCTAAAGAAAAGGAGTGTTTGGCTGACATGCAGGACTTTCCTGCAGCAAAGAGCTCTGCTCCTTTTCTCTGCATAAACGTCACAGAGTTACTGTAATTGGAAGATATTCTATAATAAAGGGATAAACATGGTGGCTCTCTGTTCGTTTAAAACTCCTGCCTCTGTTAGAAGTCTGCAGGAAAGATCAGATGACTTTTGACCTTTGTCTCCTTGTTCCTGCTTTCTCTCCCCTCTGCCCGCCGCAGACCGCCCCGGTGTCCAGGACCACGCCCGCATCGAGCAGCTCCAGGACCGGCTGTCTGAGGCCCTGCAGGCCTACATCCGGGTCAACCACCCGGGCGGCCGCCTCCTCTACGCCAAGATGATCCAGAAGCTGGCGGACCTGCGCAGCCTGAACGAGGAGCACTCGAAGCAGTACCGCTCGCTGTCCTTTCAGCCGGAGCACAGCATGCAGCTCACCCCGCTGGTGCTGGAGGTGTTCGGCAGCGAGGTGTCATAGCAGAAGAGGAGGTGTGTGGGCATACTCACAGCACCGTCACACACAGGATAATCCACCAACTCGTGCTGCCTTTTCCTCAAGATGAACTGCAGTCCTCATGAAGCCTTGGAGAACCGCCCGAGTCACAGCCACCCTTTCAGTTTTCAGACCCCCGTTTTACCTCAAGAAGCCCGTCATAACTGGACCTCTGGATTAGTGAGACACCGTGTATGCTTTTGGATCCTGCAGCTCCAGGATCACCAAATTATCCTCTGAAAACCTGAGACTGCATCAAATGTACAGTTTACATCCCCTCTGTCATCACCACGTCACCTCGGTGGATCTCATGCTTTTCTCTCCTTCACCCTCATGACATTTCTCCATGGTAACGGCGAGGCAAGGACAGAAAAAATGCACATATTTACATCTATTAGCCAGTAAGAAACTAGGCATAGATTGCTAGAGGTGTTTGCTGGTTTAGAGTATGTTAACAGCAAAAGCATCCAAATATATGAAACAGCAGAGGAGGCGGGCAAGCTCCAATCCATGCATAGAATGCTTTGTTTATAGGTCTTAAATATTCTAACAGAGTTCTGCTTCTGCCCTTTGAATCTATCGATATATACATTTATATATAACAATGTGCAAGAAGTTGTAATCCAGCAAAACACAGATAGATGTTGAAGTGGTGACGGAAATGTTGGCAAGAAATGTGCAATCTGAAGCAGCATGGATAGAGGCGGGAAACCGTCGGATGTCCCTTTGTCACGGAGGGAATGTAAGAAAACAAGAATGTATGTTTGATTTTTACATAGTTGGTGTTTTTATGGTACAAGTCAAATGTTTAGATATGCCAACGTAAAGCAAAGTGAATGGATGAATGGGTGTGCGGCGTGATGGCGTGGCGGCCGAGCCACGAGGAGCAAATACTTCTGAGAGTTTGGAATGGTGTAAAGGATCCCGGGAGCCCTCCCGCGTTTTGTTAGTGTCTTTGTACGACGCGGGGAGGCGAGCGGCGGCTCCTTCTATTTTTGATATCTGTGTACAGTGTGCTCGACTTTTGATGGACCACAAGGGGGTGTACGTTCAGGCTCTGACTGAGGGTGTAGTGCAAACAAAGTACTGGTCTGTCACAGACGGACGTACACAAACAAAATCTCACGTGTTGATGATCCCGAGTGAATGGTTTTGCTGGATGGATTGCTGCTAAGACAGAGCTGGACAGCTGGACAGAGCCCAGCTGTCGCCTCAGGGAAAGTTTGTCTAACGGTGTTGTGTATTTGGTTTTTACAGTGTGTGTGGCGTAAGCTTACAATCAGGAGACACAGATTGTTTTGTTTTATTGTTTTTTGGAAGGCATCACTGTGATTCTTATCATACTGAATAACAGCATAAGGAAGCTAAAGATGAAACATTTTTTATAAATAACTACTTTTAATTTGTTTAAAACTTTCTAAATTTTACAATCAGAGTAAACATTTTAGGTACAGAATCTTTGATTTTTATTTTTTTTACCTTTTTTTCAATTATTTTAGTCGATTATAATTTCTGAAGGAAAGGCAGAGATTGTTTAGTTTTTTTTTTTTTGGATGTTTTTGTGTTGATGCTAAAAATTCTCTGCTTCTATCATTTCAACACCAGCCACATAAGCAAGGTTTTATCACTACTTTATCACTACATATCAAGTTTCTGTTGACATGGTGCATGCTCGTCCTTCACGCAGGCCTGGATCACCCCCTTGTGGAGGAACTGTGTAAATACCACTCACTAAATCTGTACATAGAATACAAAATAATGATGATGATAATAATAACATAGGTGAAATATTACAAAAATCTGTTTGGAGGCTCTATGCAAGTAGAGATCAGCTCTTACACTGAGAATGGACGCAGGCACCGTCACAGGAACTTACTGAGCTGCTCCAGGATGCACCGAGGTTTGGAGCCCCGCCTCATCATTAGGAAAATTCAGCCTAATAAATGATCCATCCAGAGGGGGGGCGGCGGTCGTGTTGCCATGGGGAAGCAGCTAAACGCTCTTGATTGGTACCTGACAGCTCCGTAAGTTCTGACTGTTAAGCTTCCTGTCTGTTCATTCCAAGCTTGTGGATATTTTATCCTTTCTCTCGTATTTCAACCAATAAGCTTTGGAGAATTACACCGTGTTTTAGTTTTGATCTGAATCTGACTTCCTCTCTGTCTAGGTTGTTGATCTGAATGTCTGTCAGGGTTTCTGTGTTAGCTAGCGCTTGGCTTTCTCTGTCCAAACAGTTTGAAGACTCACAGCTGAGCGCCGTGGACCTCTGGAGCCTTCTGCAAGTGCATGTAAAGAAGCTTCCTGTTCTGCTTTGTTTTGGGATTTTAACTGACAAAACTTCACTTTATCTTTATGAGGACTGGACACTCGTGCCCATATTTTATTTCAAACAGGAGGACACGGTTTCTCAAAGGACACAATCCCCTCTTTCTCCGGAGCTAAAGACAGAGCAGTGACACTGCCTCAGCTGACAGGAGTCAGCCTCTGCTTTGGCGTGCCTCTTCGCCCAACGCCCAGCCGTACAACCATCGCCTGCATCAGCAGGATTTCCGCTTTAAAGCTTTAAGTCGGCAGCCAGCCAAGTTCAGCTGGGGGTTGCACCTGATGGTAGCGCGAGGAGCGAAAGGACGAAGGAGGCGCTCTGACTGGACCTACCAGCCTGTAAACGCTGTAAAAGATCATAGGAGATAAAAGTCAGACTTGGCAGGTGTAGTGAAGTGCTGTACAGGCAGAGTGAGCAGAGACGGACTCTTTGAGGAATCCTGTGACAGTTTGTTAGTGTTCATCCACGTTGACATGGAGATGCAGGACAGCTGCGAGGAGAGTCGGCTCGGCGCTGAGGGTTCGTGGAGTCTCTCATCAGTCATTTACCTCTGCTGCTTCAAAGCCGTTTTAATCCAGGGATACATTTTTAATCGTCAGATTTGATGTGTTTTTTCATCTGTTTTTCACCAACCGCTGCTCCACTCATGAACCCGAAGTGACGAGTTCTCTCCTCGCCGCCGCTTCAACCCAGGTCAGACGCTCCACCTCAGTAGCCTTACTCCTACAGACCTCACTCAGCTGAAAACATCCACCAGATACCTCAATAGCTAACAGGAGGCCTCCTCTCAGCCGCCTCCGAAGGGAACCAAACTTCAGCTCATACTACACAAACAAAAGACCTTCAACCGTTCGATCCTCAGCAGGTTTCTTCATCCAGTCGCCCTGTTTCCGGTCGAGTTCTGTCGCCGGTCGATCGGCAAACCAGCGGATCTCAATGTTAGTTTCCCAGCTGTCGTCCTGCTTTCCTCGTCCTCTCCTCCGTCTGTCTGAAACGTGCCGCACCGCGCCGGTACTGCGATTAACAAAAGTACTACCTCCTCTCTGCACATACAAGTATATACTTCTATTTTTGTTACGGTTGTTTTTGCAGCGAAGTGTTTAATATAAAAAAAACAAAAAAACATCCATTCTAGTGGAATATAAAGCTCAGATTTTTATTTTAACTCTCTTTTGTGCATATAAAACCGTTTGTTTTTGTTTAATTACTTTTACATGCTGGATGATGGTTACCTCAAATCTCAACCTTCAAACACAGAAGCCGGAAAGTTATTTTTCTCTCAAAAAAACATTAAAACTGACTGTTTCTTAGGTTTGAAACCATTGAGCATGAAAGGAATACAAATATTTTATATTTCCAGCCTAAAAATGAAGATTCTAACAGATTAATGTCAAATATTTGACGTATTTTGAAAGTTAAAACCTCTTCTTGAAGACGTTTTTGACTTTTAAAACTCAAATGCTTTTATTGAAATTGAAAAATTATTAGAGAATTTCCTCATTTGTGTGTTCGCTCGATACTGGCCCAGTTTGAATGTGATCTAGAGGTTATTTCTCGTAGTTGTTTAGACTTCGGTCCGTAAAGTTCATGTTTTTCTGTTTTTACCCCCCGGGCTCTGAGAGGATTTACCCAAACACCCGTGGAACTGCCCCATCTGCATCAGCTTTCCCCATCTGTAGGCCACACCAGAACAGATAATAATTTATATCCTTTACAGCTTATTAACAACAAAGTTCTGCTTTGTAGATATGAGGGATTTGGAAATAGTTGGTTTGCCGTTTGGTTGATTTAGATGAAATTTATGCCCCATATGGGAGGGGTGTGTGGGCTAAAGGATTTCCAATTTTACCCCTTAATGCCTGAATTTATTTCCAGCTATTAAAAAGTTATTCACTTGTGTTTTTGCTTTTAAGTAAATGCGACATGTAGGTGATTTTATAGCTGGTTTGGTTTGTCGCATTAAAGGATGATCTCTTCCAGGAGATCATCCTTTCATTTCTGTTTAAAAAGGTCCAAACCTGTTTAACCCTTTAACACCGGAGCTCCAGAGTTTATGTTCTTTGATTAAATGTAACTTTTCAACCGTTTACACGATCATTCCAGTAGATTTTGAAGGAGAAAAGCCGGCCGCTTTTCTCCTTCAAAATCTACTGGAATGATCGTGTAAACGGTTAAAAAGTTACAGTGTGTGAACCAGTGCTAAACGTCAAACAAGGCTGATTATTTGAACAAATTTCAACTGATGAAGCAAATTACATAAATTTCTCCTGAGAACAAAAGGCTTTCTGGTTTTCCGTGTGGATTCTTCAAACCAACGCTCTCCCTTCCTGTCTCGTAAGGGTCTGCCACATTGGGATCCCACTGTAGTCATTAGCTGACGTTCATTGGTGTGTTTCGTTGGCTTCACATGCAGGCATGTCTCTCCCAGCCGCTGCAGCCCAGCACTCTCACCACTCTGCCTTCTTCTGTTCCCAACCGACCGGTTCTGAATCTCCGCTTCTGGGTTCTCTGCTTCTTACTCAGACACCATCAAAACGAGATGCTGTGAATGACACACCAGGCCTTCAGTAGTCACTTTTGTATGAAACCACCTTTGTAGATCCCATTTCGTTTGTTGAGAGTTTTCCTTCTAGGCAGGTCTCTTTTGCTCTGATTGCGTTTTTTTCTGCTACCTCTCTAAATGTGCGCTTTCTGGAACACGCATGCACTTAACCGCTCTCACAGGTGAGCTCTCTCTGACACACCTGCAGCCAGAACACTCTTTCAGACAGACACACGGGTGCACCTCTTCTCTCACCAGCAGTTCTCTCTTTCTGTTTTGCCAATGATGCACTTGTGATTTTGTCTCTGGGATGCTCTGCAAAAAAAAAAAAAGTTTAGCAAAGATGTGTCGCCGTTCTACGTCCTCCTCTTTAACCTGTAATCTCGGAGATAAACCTGAGCTTAGACATCCATTTATCTGGTTTGTACAGTTAGAAACGTTCATGTCTTTATAAAAGAAACATATAAATGCACAGAACTGCTCAGATCAGTTGTTACCTTGGTGTGCCTGGAACCCACAGCCTTATTTTGGGACTATATCAGGGGTTTTAAAGAGAATACAAGGCGTTCTGTATCAAACAGCTTCACTCGTTTTCTGTTCACATCATTTGTTTCTTCCTCCAGCCTGTTTATCAAACCAACAGTGTTTGGTTAGAGCGCCGTCAGTGTTGAAGTTTTATTTATTCTCCTTTAAAGTGAAGTTCTTTTAAAAGAAATAGATCTTATGAAACCCTTTGAGATGTAGTGTTGCGGCAAAGTGTAATTATTATTTAATTTGACCTAATTTAAGTTTGTTTTATTTTGTTCTTCTAAATAAAAGTCCTATACACTGACCTGTTCACGTCCTTCGGTTGAGCGAAAAAGATCCGAAAAAGAAGCAAAAGGTTTGAATCCGATGAGTTTAAACAGGAGTCCCAGGATAAGAATCCTTCACACTCACGTGCACTGCACCATGCAGGAAGCACCGTCATGCTCTTTTGCAGAAATTTGTCTTTTCAAAAATGTTTACTTCATCAAACAGTTGTTTGTACCTTAACCATGTCTCTGTGGTCAAAAACAAGACGCCTGTTTTTTTTTTGTTTTTGTTTTTTCTTTCATGTAATTTTATTCCTATAAAAATGATTCTTTTTGATTATCTGTATTATACGTAAAATACTGATAATGTTTTGGAGAATCACAAATAAAACAGCTGTATATAATAATGCAAAACATGGGAGTTTGTGTTTTTTAAGGGTTTCAGGAAAAGAGAAATGTAAGGAAAAAGCAGCTTATTAGCCCAGTCAATGATTCTGTTTGGAAAAAAGGAAAGACAATTTTTTGAAAATTCTTTTAAGGAGAATTTACCTTAATTATGTTAGATGATTCTATATGTCAACAACAAAAAAAAGTCTTAGGATTTTTTAAAAACTAAACGTCAAAAGTTTCTGAAAATGTAAATTTTCTGTTTGGATTTTGTTTATTTCAAGCAATAAAACAAAAAAGGACAAAGTAAGATAAATAAATGAGTATATACCTATACAAAGACATATCAAACTAAATAACTTGATGACTTGAAATTTAAAGAAGTAGAATGCAGCACAGTAGAAGTACTTGTCTGTGAAGTTCTAGTTCCTACCACCAGGTGTCACCAAAACCCACCAAATTCCCCTCCAACATCCACATACATTCATCCAGCCACAACGACTCACAGATCTGGCAGCTACAGCAGATTGCACAATTTGGAACTCTTCCTGGTTTTAGTTTGTCATTTTTTCTGCATTAATCCGTCTTGTTAAGTGGCTCTGTTTCCTCAACTGCATTTGAATGACTTTAAGTTTACTCATTTTTGTCATCATCTTCAAGTCCAGAGTAAATTATAGTGAAGTAAAAAACAGTTTATCCCACTAAAAAAAGAAATTGAAATGTTCATTAAAGAAGCACTTGAACTGTAGAAGACAGACTGTCGAGTGAGAATTCATCGTTAGATTTCATAAAGAATACAGAAATGCAGAAAATCAGTTTTATCACCTTTAAACATTGAAACATTCTGTCCCTCACAGACGTGTTTCTACTTTAGGAAGCTCTTATCACTCATTACCCGCATCAATGTCACCTGTTTGAACTGGTTATATGTATGAAAGACACCTGTCCACATCGCTGACTGCAACCTCTCCACCATGCCAAAGACCAAAGAGCTGTCGAAGGACACCAGGGGCATGATTGTAGACCTGAATCTACAATAAGCAGCAGCTTGGTGAGAAGAGGTTAACTGTTGGAGCAACTGGAAGAAATGCGTGATATCAAAATGTTCAGCTCGTTCTGGACTTCACTGCTTGTATTTTTGGTATTCATAAACTTTATAGTTTTGAAATATTTACTAAAGTATTCCCCATTAGAAACAAATGAGGAAGACTTTCAATTTCAAAAATATAAGTAGATTAACAGCAATTATTTAAATATATTCATGTTTTCATCTCTTATTGTCATTTAAAAAAAAATGAAGTTTAGCGTCTATTTTACCAAGAGGCTAATGTTTTGACTAATTTAGTTTACTGAGGAACTTTAGACTATTTTGAAGTCTTACCTCATATTTAAACAATAAGCTATCTTTTTTGGCTAATTTGCCATCTACTGAGGTTTTTTATGCTAACTTGGAGTTTAGCGTCTAATTTAAAAACAGGCGAATGTTTTGACTAATTTAGTTTACTCAGGAATTTAGGCTATTTTGGAGTTTAGCTAGTATTTAAGCTGTGATCTAGCTTTTTTAGCCAATTTGGCATCTACTATGGTTTTTTTGGGCTAGTGTTAAGTTTAGCTCATATTCAGGCAACACACAAAATATTTCTACAAAATGTACTAGGGATTTTTAAGCAATTTTACTACAATTTTTTTCAGAAATGTAGGTCAACTTCAGCGCTCTTTCATAGTTCTTTAACAAAATTTCCAGCCTTTTAGCAAATTTAACATTTTGCAAATATCTGTTACATTTTCATCAAATCGTTTCAGCGATTAAGTTGCATCAACATTTTTGACAAAAATCTTTAGCATCTTCAGCTACTACTGAAAGCATTCACACTAGCATTGTCACAGGTGATAACAAGACAACTTAGATATTCTGCTCCATTGTTGAAATCAATTCTTTAAAAATCTAACTATTTGATTTCCTGGAGTCTTTGCTTGTATTCTGCTGCTATGATGAACATTGCAGACCAAACTCAAATGTTTGAGTGAAACAACTTGACTGTCAAATAAGTTTTGCTAAATGGATGTGGTGTCAAATCCTAGATTTTATCTGACTGTTTGGAAGACGTTCATCCCAATGCAAGAACAAAACTAACGCTGCAGTCCGTTTAGGATCCAGACGGAGCAAAAGTCCCCAAATAGAGCCTTATAAACAGAGCTGAATATAAAACACAGAGGGCTCGGTTGTCTTAGACGTGGAGGTTTCTAACGGAGTCCAAGGATCCACGAGCTGCAGCTGTGATAAGATCCTCATTGTCTCTGTTATCTGCTTCAGCAAAGGAAACCCTTTCCTTTACGAGGAAGGAGATGATTCAGATCCACAGTTCCTTCAGCTTCAACCTTCAATGTGTTCATCCAGTTGTGATTTTTGTAAACCAATATTCTGACTTCTCCTGCACTTTTGACATTTGAGCAAAGCAATAGATTACATTAGTGGTTTATTGAAGTTCTCATAAATGTGTCCTTAAAAGTTGTATAAGTTTTCCTTTGAACTTTGAAATATTTATACGTACAGCAGCACAAACTGAAGTTTTTGTAACAGGTCCACCATATTTGATGATAATTAGCTTTGTAGCTAACACTGGAACATTTACAGAGATGTCCATGAATGTGCACTGTCCCTGTTCAAATGAATATCAAATCAATTAAATATTTATGAATAAATAAACAACATACATTCATTTATTTAAGTTAGGACAGTGCATATTAATCAATGTTTCAGCAGAGCTACAACATAAATATGCCAGAATTAGCAAAGGAGCTCATTTACATCTGTAGTCCTAAAGCAGGTGAAGGAAATACAAACATTACAGACGTGAAATTTATAATCGCACAAAGTAGACAAATCAACACAAAGACTTTACAGTAAATAGAGATAAAACAAACAAACATAAGCTCTCTCTGAAGTTTGATGCACCTATTGGATTGTTTTATGTACAAGTGCATGATTGAGTTGTTTTTAACCACTCTTTAGAACTGCTTTGAATCGTGTGTCTGATTTTATGTGGCGGTGGATTCCAGAGTTTGGTCCTCTGATAGAGACCATCATGTTACTGAATTTGGTCCTACGTCTTTGTACTTCAGTCTCCTCTTGCCAATCCCTACATCTGTTGTTCTATGTATAAAATTCATTAAAGGTGGAGGAGCAAGCCCATTTAAAACGTTCAAAATAAAACCAGCATGTAAAAACCACTGATGATCGTCAAAATCTAGTGTCTTATATTTATAAAGAATGATACAATAGTGATATCGTCAAGGATCTTCAATGTGTTTTTAAACGAGACTTTAAAATGCTTCCACTTGTTTGGGACCATGTAGTGAGGCAACATGTTAAGTGACTAAACACCATTGAGTGAATATAAACCTTTGCTGCCTCTGTGGTTAGATAAGATCTTATAGATCTAAAATTTGATCCATTAATTTTAATAGTTCTAGAAACTTTTTTTACATGCTCTTTAAAAGTTAAATTTGAATCAATGATATTTAAAGTGGTCTACCACTTGTAATTGGTCTGCATCGACCAACATAGCTGGCTGGTTACTGCTTGATGATTGACGAGAGAAAAGCATACAGACAGTCTCTTTTTTTAATTTTTTTTTTTATTTTTTGTGTGTGTTAAGATGAAGGGACAGGTTTTTATAACCAGTCTAGAGAGGATTGCAGCAGCTTCATCTTTTGTTTTTGCGTGAACATTAAGAACTGTGTCATCTGCATATTACCATATTTTACTATTTGAACATACATCTGGCAAGTTGTTCCCACAAAGACAAAAGAGGAGGGGCCCCAATATAGAGCATGGGGAACTCCCGCTGAGCAGGACAGAGAAGATGATCAAGCATCACCTATTTGTACCGCCTAATTCCAGAGGAACTAATGATTAAAGACCAACTCCGATCATCTATTGATCTATTTTCAAAAGGTTCCCAGTGGAAATTTAATTATGATTATGCTTTTTTTCTTTTATTTAAAAAAAAAAAAAAACTTTTTCCATGCTCCTAAGTCACAGTCAAATGAATAAATCCTCAGAAATTCAATTTTAATCTTAAAAATGCCACAAAAAATTTTAAACACCATTTTCATCAGAGTGGGTCTTTAAAGGTGTAACCATGGTAACAGCTTGGTCATTGTCTTACTGTTAAAAATCTTTGAAAAACACCTAAAAGAAAAGGAGGAGCTTTGAAGATTTTTCACAGATTAAAGCTTCAAATCTTCACAGGCTTTTGTTTTCTGCTCCATGAAGCCTCACTGAAAACAAATTAGCTGAAAAAACTTAAAAAACCCCCCCAAAACTCAGTTACCCAAAACAGCTAGCACGTAGCTGAAAAAATTGCTAAACTTCAAAATAGTATAAAAAACTTTTAGAACCCTAAATTAGCCAAAACAGCTGGAGTGTAGCTGAAATATTAGCTAAACTCCTAAACAACCTAAAAAATCGTAGTAAATGCCAAAATAGTCCAAAAAGCTGCAGAATGACAAATTTTTAAAACTTCTAAATCATAACGTTTTAACATAATTATAAATCATAAAAAGGCAGGAATATTATTCCAGAATAAATCAACTTAAACTTTAAATAACTTTAATATTTTACTCTCCATAA
>NC_050518.1:27418588-27433234 GCF_002922805.2 Oryzias melastigma
AATGCCAAAATAGTCCAAAAAGCTGCAGAATGACAAATTTTTAAAACTTTCTAAACCGTAACTTTTTAACATAATTCTGAATCATAAAAAGGCAGGAATATTATTACAGAATAAATCAACTTAAACCTTAAATAACTTTCAATATTTTACTCTCCATAAAAACATATTTTGTCAAAATTCTTCAAGCTACAAATGAGTGCAAGATAACATCGGGTCATTGATAACATAAAATGATCTGGAGGGCCGGATCCGGCCCCCGGGCCTCGGCTTTGACGCATGTGACCTAAAAGAGTGAAATGTCAGGCATTCTTTAGATTTATTACATGTTCTTTAATCAGATTGATTGACTGTACACTCAGAGTCCAGACATGAGAGGAAACATGGAGCAGAAACAAAGGATGGAGGAGATGCAGACAGACACAAGGGACATTCCTCCGAGAGTAAATGATGTTGGACTTTTCTCCTGATGGTTTGGTCTTATCTCATGATAAGGCTGCAGCTGTGGCCTGATGAAAGGACAGAGGAGAGTCTGCCCGACGTGATAGACACAAAAAACAAGATAGTGCTTAACGCCGATTAACCCAACAACAGCTGGAAGGGCAAAAGGTGCAGGAGCAGCCTTCATAATTCCAAAAGTTTCCTTTTGATCTGAAATAAATGGGAGAATTTTATCATGTTCCCACGTGAAGAGAAACCCCCCAAAGATGAGCTGAACAGGGAGGAGCCGTGTTCTGCAGACAAAAGATGATGAGAGTCATCCAAACAGAATTAGACCAATGTTCTCCATGTGACCGTGGAGGAGACAGGCGGATCCTCCTGGAAAGAGTTTGACAAAAAACTGGTTGAACAATGAATAAAGTAGTCATTTGTGTAGATTAATGAGTCTAATATCTGATCGGTTATAAGAGTTTTCACCTTTGTTTACACAGCTCCTCATGGATGGACGGTTGTGTTTTCAAGCATGAAAGAAACCCCGATGAATCCCTCCACTCTGCTACACTCATTGTGGTTTTCATAATTACAGCTTCTCTCTTAGCTCTCCAGCGTTTCTCCTCCCGGAGCTAATGGCCCCTCCTGTTGTGCAGCGCTCTGACGGACTTTTATCTCCACAGCTTTCACAGCTCTAGAAGAGACAAAACGCTGATCTTCTGCAGCGCGTCTGCATTCTTCTATAATCACTGAGATTATGCAGTCATGTTGGGAAAGGCTCTGACACACAGGAACATGCAACGGCACGAGCACACGCACAGAAACACTCGTAAAGTGTTGTTGGAGGCCGTGCCAGGCTTCCTGAGTCACTTCCTGCTGATGGGGACGGCGGTGATGCGCTTTACTGGAACGCGTTGCAACACTGCTGAGATTTAACACCAAGGAGAAAACATCTTGACCCCAGTAAAGATGGAAGTACAGTTCACGGCCTCCATGTAAAAATACACACAACAGACATGAATGCTGGCCTTGTTCTAAAAACAAGTTTTTATTTTTATCCTAATCTGTTCTTGTACCATTTAACCCATTTATTTTTATCTGCAAAACAGTTAAAATTATCTTATGAAAACCTTTGGGTCTTTATTGTTTTTATACCAAGAGCAACATGTCTAAAGTAAAGTAAAAATGCATCAGCTAAACTTTACTGGACGCCTTCAGAAGCTGACATAATTAAATATCATTAGTAATATGAGATTTTAACCAAATCCCAGGAAAAGAACTTGATGCTAAAACTGATCAAGAACAGCATTCTCATTTTCAACTGTGGCCTGGAAAAGTCAAGACCTTTAGAGAAAGAAAAAAAAGAACGGTCACAAGAAACAAGAAATAAAATAAAATTGAATAGAATCAGAAATCAATGCATTCTAAAATATAAAACCCTAAAATCATCGCATTGAGTAACAACAGCACTTATCTGATCTGATCTCTCACCTGAGATGCTGATGATCTTAAGCTCACCTGCTCAATATCCTCCATGAATCCCAACACAAACACGATTCATTTCTTAAAGGATGTTTAAAACGACGATTGCAGGTCTAAGGATTAATTCTTAGTTAAACTGACAGCTTTAGAGGAACTTTTGTTTTGCTGCAACATTCTTCCTAAACATGGGAATTCTCTCCCACCTGATATAAGGAATAATGTTTAACCATTTTATAATCACAACTCAAAAATCATCTGTTAAAAATAACATCTACGATCTAGCTTTTCTCTCCACCAGATCTGATGATTTTACTTTTATTTTCTTTAAAGTCAATATGTTTATTTTGTGACATTTTGACCATAGATTGGTGTCATTTACTGCAACAATAAACATGTACATATATAAAAAATGTCCTGTTTTTAACATGTTCTTTAGTCAGTTTTCTGATGATGGAGGACACAAGACAAGAAAAAATGAGTTTAAATGACATTTCTGAGTATTTTTTTAATTAAAATTGTTGTGAATCCGGAGTTTGCAGTTTAAAAAAGAACAAATTTGTGACTTAGAAAATACACTAGATGGTAGTAGAAGCTCCCTGCTCTGTCCTGTTCTGATGCTTTTATATCCAGACAAATAGATCATAAACATCTTTGTTTTCCTCATCGGAGCTGGAATCTGGATCTAACTCAAGGGTGTCAAACTCAATCGCACAGGGGACCAAAATCCTAAACAGACCTCAGGTCGCGGGACGAACAGGATGAACATTTATAGAACACTAAAACTGAATTTTAAAAACTTTTAAACCGTAAGTTTTTAGCATAATTATCAACTAGATATATAGATTTACCTGCAATAATTCTAGTGTGAATGCTGTAAACTGAATTTGGCCTGAAGATGCTAATGCTAATAGCTGAAGATGCTGAAATTGATAGCTAAAAATACTAAAGCTGATAGCCAGCTAAAATATTAGCTAAATGCCAAATTAGCCTGAAAAACAACAACAAAAATTAGGTTAGCCAAAAGGGCTAGCATGTAGCTGAAAAGATAAGTACACCTCAAAATAGCCTAAAAAAATGAAAATAGCCCAAATTAGTCTAAACAGGTGGCATGTAGCTGTTCTTTGCTGTCAACTAGCGGTTGGGGGTTTTGGTGTAAAAACACAAGTAAGACGCTGAAGGACGCTCAGAAATAATTCATTATTGTCAGCATTTTAAATCGCCCAAAAATATCGCGATATATCATCGACAGTCCTGCCAACAACTTAGAGGTGAATTTTAAAGAACTCCTTTCACTCTGCAGAAGCTTTGTTCCAGAGAACAGCTCAGGTTTGTTTGTTTTTTTTTGGCTTAAAACAGCCTCATCCTAATTAAAAGACCTCTGAGAATGCTTTTAAAATAGATCAGAAGATGATCAAAGCTGAGTGTACAGCCAGATCTTCTTATTTTGACCAAAACTCAAACGAGACGACCATTACAAAGGTTAGAGGTTTATTTCCTGTTGGTGTTTCATTTGTTTGATTGAATTCCATATCAAACAATTCATCATTTTTTTATTATTTTCTTAATTATTACTCCATTGTGAAGCCTCCACACAAACACACCACATCACCATTTACAGTAAAAACCTGCAGAGAAAAGAGGAAATGATGTTCATGTCTTGATCGTACCCCAGAAGGGAGTCACCTTCAGCGTTTTTCTCATTCTACATCAGGTTCCCAGAGCCGTGCAGCTTTTCCCAGAGGAGTGTTTCAGTCAATGCGATTCTTGTTTCTGCAGCCAAGACTCTGACAGCCGCAGCTGTTGCTGCAGACAAATGTGGAGTTCAGCTCCAGTTTTATATTTATGCCCCGGCTTTTCTTTTTATTAGGGCCCAAGATTGCTCAGGCCGCCATCTTTACATAATTAGAGTAATACGACCTTTGCTAGCGCACAATGGTCCATTTGGATGTTACCTCGCATCCCCGGACTCAGTGAGCATTCATCCAGTCAGGAGGAGGCCCAGACTGCAGCCTGTACGACACCGTCTGTGAAACTGGAGAAGAGGAAGTGAAAAGGTAAGATCGGAAGGAGGGAGAGGAGGGAGGCCAAAACAAGTGGGTGGGGTTATTAAAAACACAAAGAATCATGGGATGACAGCAGAAGAGGGAATGAGAAGACCAAAGGGGTTGTGGTAACACTGCTGACGCAAATGCGAAACATGAAGGAAGGGAGGGATGGAAAGGAATCTCTGGCGGGGATCGCCAAACCTCGAGACGAGGTCAGAAAGCCACTGGCGACAAGACGAGAAACACTCGGGTTAAACCCTGGCAGTGCAGGCGGACTGGTCCTAATAACTGGAATAATAGCTTAATGGGTGATAATGGTGAGAGGGAAACACACACGTGCTACAAATCACACTCGGTGCTTTCTCCACACATGCAGGACACTCTCTGCTCCTCCACTGCTCTACTGAACTCCCGACAGTCGCATTCCCGCCTTTGTTTTGTCTGTCCCGCTTTTCCATATTGGCCGATGTGTTTAGTGATAACATTTACACATGTGTGCGTGCGCCAACGGCCCGCCTGACCCCCGCTGCCTTTTTTTGGCTCAGGTTTGTGAAGAAACGCAGCTTTGTTTGTGTGTCAGCGCCGCTGGTATGTATGCTGTGCGTGCTGGTGCCTGCTGGTGTGCACGGGCGTTCTGGCCGGCTGGAGCGTGGGAATGCGGCGAGGGATTTCTGTGGTATTTTTAATGTTTGTTATTAAGTATTACCACAAGAGACCGGGATCAAACCCCAGACACGCCCCCTCTGCTCCTCTTCGTTCCTCTCGTCCTCCTCCTCAAATAACAATGAAACCAAAACGACTCGCCAACTGTTGGAAATAAATCTGCCGCAGGCGGGAGGAAGAGTGAGGCTGACCCCGATCACACGGTGACCCGTTTGTTCCTTTAGGTCTATAAAACTAAAGAACGTGTCTTTACATGTTTAGATGCTATATTTTTTTGTCATCTAAATGTATAAAGATGCAGCTTTTTGTTTTTTAAAGAAGTGAAACAAAGATAAATGTGAGTTTGATATTTTTCTATTTGGAGGTGGACTTGATCATAAAATCATTGTCCAGACCCGACGGCTGCCTGTTGTTCTTCAGGATTTTCTGCAGAATTTTTGGAATCATTAACTATAAAAAGTCATCCATCTAAAAAGATCTAGACCAGTTCCTGTTGAGGTTGCCCCTCCAATCATCTTCTTATGTATTTTCAAAGCTTTCGCAGTTGTCTTTTAATTCTAATTTTACAATTTTCAGCCAAAATCTAAAACCTGTGTCGTTTTCTTTGGCATAGTTTCTGCAGAGATGCAGGAGTTCATCAGAAATTCACGGTGAGGATTCTGTGCTTCGGTTTTGACATGTTCTAGTTTCCCCGTCAGTCTCACCATGTGCAGGTTAAATCCACAGCTGTCTGCATTTAGTTAATCGACCTCAGTGTATTTAAGGTTGTGTTTAACCCCCCCCAACCTCTAACTACTAAAAACTGTATAGTGCCCTTGATTTTAAAGGTAATTCGGACATGATGCTCACTACTTTTCTTTTCTTTTTCTAAAGACCGGATATGACGTCGCCAATTTCACAAACTGGAAATCGAATAAATATGAACATTTCACGACGTTTATTTATGACTCCATTGTGTTCTGATGGTGAAAATGTGGATGGTTTATTAAAAAAATAAATGTAAACGCGTTTTTTTGTTCGAAATTGGTTGACCACGATGCATTGTGGTCTATATTCACTAATCTAGTGAGCATCGATGCACGCTAGTTTTTCGCAAAGACTTCTGGGAAATTTCAAGTGCCCTCCATTTTGGAGTTGTAGATTCGGACGGCACTAGAAAAAGGCGAACGCACTCTATAGTGAGTAGAGGGAATTCGGACACAGCTCAAGTGTCTGGTTTTCAGTCCCTCGCTGTCGGGTCATCTGCTCTGTTTTGTTCTGCTGGTTTTGTTTCTCCATGTTTTTTGTCACGTTTTGGTTCCTTTCTTAAAAGGTTTAAGTTCCTGTCTCCAGGTCTCCTGCGTTTGGATCCTCCACCACCGTTTCATGACAGCATGACCTGACCACCTTGGGCCCAGCAGGAGACCTTTTGCTCGGCGTGGACATGGCGTGGACTGCCACTGACACGCCACGTCAAGCCAATGCCAGAAGGGTTTTCCTGCCAAAATCAAGTCATGTCAAGCCACATCCACCTGCTGCACCCGTCCCTGCGGGGGAGTGTCGGGCCATCCTTCCTGTCCCTGAGGATGGTCGCTGTTCATCCCCCTTGTCTGTTTCCTGTCCCTGGGAGAGTTGGCAGGACTTTGCCTCTTCACGTCTGTTCTTGAGGAACTCTGATGCCCCTCTGGCCGCAGGAGCTCTGTTTTCTGGACTTACTTGCTTTTGTTCGTCCAGATCTACCCCCTCTCAGGTGTTTGGGCATCTGGAATCTGCCCTTTTAGGGAGGGGTACTGTCAGGATTCTGTGCTTAGGTTTTGTCACGGTCTGTTTTCCCTGTCGGTCTCTCACCCCCTTCATTAAGTTAATCAGCCTCAGTGTATTTAAGTGTCTGGTTTCAGTTCCGCATTGTCAATCATCTGTTCTGCCACATTTTGTTTCTCCATTAGTTTTATCACATTTTGGTTAATGTATTTAATGATATAAGTTCCTGTCACCAAGCCTGGTCTCCTGAGTTTGTGTCCTGCCGTGACACTAACCTCTGATTTGTGGGAGGGATTTTTGGCATAGAGCAACTCCGCCCCTCTCCCCTTTCCCCTTGCAGAGACCTTGTGGCCCGCCCAGCCTATTTTCTACATCTAAAATGCACTCTTTCCATTGGCATTTTTTTTTTCATTTGCTCCTGATTCACAATGATTTGAGGAAATAAATACTCAAAAATGCAGTTTTGAGTCTAATTTTCTTTATACATTTCTCCATCACAAACTAACCAGCCAGATCTCAAGCATTCTTCAATTATCCAATAACGTGGAATGTGGCCCTGATGAGAGAAAGTAAAAACATCATGATAAGAGCACAAATAAGGTTCTTTTTTGTGATTTCACCTCATTTGCATCTTCTTTGTGTGTGTATTGTTTTCATGGTGTACAATCCAAAGTAGTTTTCCTTGTTTCTCATCAGTGAATGTTAAATGGTGTCTGCCTTTCATCACAGTGAGTGGGATTAACCTTCAGCTCCATGAATCATGGAGGGAGTAACAGCCGGTTGAGAAACCAGACGGACAGAGATGAGTTGTGGTTATAGGAACAGACATGGGAGCGCTGCAGAGTTTGATGAAAGAAGCTGAGTAAACCCGTATTCACACACCTCCAACTGTCCACATGATAACCTTATGGTGAATCTAAATCCAGTCACGTCACCCAGAGTCTGATATTGAAAGTTGTTTTCTTCTTTTAGGCTTTCCCCTTTCATGACCGTTTTTCTCTCTTGACATCCACGATCTTTTGTTCTAACAGGATGGTACAGTGTTGATGTGCCTGCATTAAGTGTAGGGTTCATTTCCTGTCATGCAGACCGTTAGAGATCATGTAAACAGGATTTCATGAACTGAGAGCTTATTTTTACGTTAGAATTCTTATCTGTTCTCCAGAAGAGTGTGATGGAAATCTTCCACTAACTTAACCTTTCTTTTTTTGGCTGCGTTTTTGAACTTGTCAGCATCAAGGCAGCTCCAGCGTGTTTGAGTCGTGTCTCCGTGAACTTTCCCAGTCTTCTCTTTATAAAATTAGACTGGTGTCACAAACTTTTGACAGACCTTCACCCCTTGTTTTCCTTTTCTCCCCTCCCCAGTTTAGTCTGTTCCCAACTCTCTGCTCCGCTGTTTCCTCCTCTCATCTTCAGCTCGGCCTCTCTGCAATCTTTTTTTCTAAGCATGCGAGAGTGCAATCACGGAGACTCCAAGCTTTTCCGTGCAAGAAGCCAAATTTATCCTTGTGGTTTTCCGCATGTTTATTTTGGGTTTACTTTAGGGACAGCATATCTGCGGGAAAACCAAACGGCCTGGAGCGGGTGCTTTCCCTCTGGGGATCATGGAGGCTGGGGTATAAATAGAAATGTATTTTTTGGTAAAAGAATTAAGGACTGGTGAGCATCTCCCCAGGGCCCCCTTCTGCAAAGATGAGAGAGATCCGCTCTCTTCTGTTTATCTTCTTCATTCCTGTCTTCCTGTACTGCCGAAAACAACAATTTAGTTCTTGTTTTAGACAATAGCAAAGCAGCCTTCCATCCAGACTCAGTCATCTTCCTTCTCACTGTAATTTGCCACCAAAAATTCACATAATTATATGAATTTTTGCAGATTAAACAAATCACTCTTCCTCCTCCTCATCTCCTCTTCCCCCCGTGTTCCTCTGCTCTGTAAATTCACTCCACAGAGAGCATCAATCTCTGTCATCCTCTTCAAAATCCCTTCTTCACTTGGCCTCATTCTCTCTTCTGTTCGCAGTTGAACTCGGCGGCCGTCGTTTCAGGATGTGTGTGTAGGCTGCGAGGAATTCTGGGGAAGGAAAAAAGGCCCCCTCCACGCTGACTCCTCGGTTTGACCTGCGTTCAACGTGCCGTCTGCTACAGCCATCCGCTGGTCTCCAACCGCTGAGGCTGCTGCATTCGTGGAAATTCTGCATCTGCTAATAGAGGGGGAGGGGGGGTGTATTTCTGCTGAAACATGCCCGACCTCTACAAGCTGCTGATCCTGGCTTTCTTCCAGCTCCTGCCATTCAGATGATGGAGGCTCCTCCCTGCAAACCCTTTGACCTTTGCTGCTTCATTCATCATTTCAGGGCAGTGATGTCAACCGTCCAGCATCTGGATGTGGACACTCTATCAGGCTCTGAACCAAACAGAATTCTGCACCTTTAATCACCAGATTCCATCCATCTCTACTGTTAATGTTCAAACTAATCTTTGCTTTTGATCTCTGTAAGGCGGGAGTGTCAAACTCAATCGCACACAAAAACACACCTTAGCTCGCGGGCCGAACGAGACCACACACTAAACACACTACATTTTTAAACTTTTAAAAACTTTCTAACATAATTATGACCTAGATTAATACCATTACCTGGGATAATGCTAGTTTGAATGCTGTAAGCTGAATTTGGCCGTTGAAGATGCTATAGGATTCTGATTTCACCTCTTGCTGTCCAGCAGTGATGACGAGTTCATGTTCGACTCCTGAACTGATGCTCAACAGTGTTTCATTTGCTCCATTCAAGTGAAGAGAAGTAAGAGGCAGGATGATAATGGAACCTCCTGTCTCGTCTTGGGTGTTTTTGTGTTGTGTAGAGGCTGCTCTTCCTCTGATTAGGATCAGCTGTTTTATTTGGTTGATTGTCTCACAGGTATTTATGAAGTCCTCACTATGTCACTGATGTGGGAGTGTTCGGTTCCTTGTGCCATGTAAGTCCTGTGATTTAAACCAGTTTTCCTGCATTTGGGTTCTTGGAGTTTGCCGTTACACATTCATGATTATTGTAGTTCTGATGGAAAGATTGGTTTTAAATTAATAAATAATTAAATATGAAAATGTTTGGGAAATCAATATAAATTGAGACCGTTTTCATTGGGTTTAGAGTCCCACTCCGATCATCCTTTAATCCATTTACAAAGCATTCCCGGTTGTGGGCAGGACTGTTGGTGCAGAGGTAAGCCTCCACTGATATCCCATCATCCCTTTGATCACAGCCCATCAAAACCACAACTTAACATTAATAGTGCTACAAAAATCCTGATACAGGAGCTTTCCACTTCTGGACCAGATGACAAAGAAAGTGAAGACATTAATTAATCTATTTGTCTGCAAATAAATCCATCAGAATGGAGTGGAGCAAAGAGACCTTAACTTGCCTATTTCAGTTGCTACATCACATGAGAGAGCTTTTTTGAATGACTCTTTCCCATCTGCTCCCGATTCATCCCAGTTTGAAAAAAGAAAAATTCAGAAAAATATCTTTAAAGGGGATGTGATTTTCCTAAGCCTTTCAGAGTTAACTAGTTCCATATGAACGATCATTTGTGGACTCCTTTCATACCCGGAAGTAAAACGACTCGATCTCTGAGGCCCCGCCTTTCGGTCCCTGTTGGTCCCGCCCATTTCACAAAGTCATCCTATAGCTGGTATTCCTGCTCATGTCCGCTCATGCAAACGATCTCCGAACTTTGGATATGGATATTTTGGAGCTTTACAATCAGTACGATTAGGAGAGTTGAAATGAAATTCATGTTCTAAAACACTTTATTGAAATACTCCAAGTATTTGCAAGAAAGAAAATACATATAAACAGAAAAGTAAAATAAAAAAGGAGGATTAAAAAAAAGGGAAAAAATAACATTTTGAAAATATCAGAAATAAAAATGTGAAATTATAAAATATAGAGCTAGGACTTATGGTTCTGGATCAATGACAGCAAACGCACGACGCCAGCTCTCTGAGTCTAGTACCATCTTAAACCTTTAACTACCCAACCGTGACAAATTTGATTAAAAAAAGTTTTTTCTGGTGCTTATTGGCTTTGAGGAGTAATACACACAATCATTGTCTTCATTAATGTCTTTTAAGTGTTTTCTACTGTTTTGTTGAGCAGGCAGACTTCAATCTCTTAGAATTCATACCAGAATTTCTGCAGAAGAGAGAGCTGTCATGGTCCTGAAGAAACCCCAGAGTTTAAAGACTGCCTGACAGTATACCCAAAGAAAATATAGAAAATAAAAGTATATAGAAAGAACATTTATACAATAAAACCAATGACATGTAGAAGTTCTATTATGCTCATTAAAATATATATTTTTAAACAATTGTAAAAGCTGGATGATTTAATAAATAAATAAATAAAGTAAATCACCATCAGATACTCAGAACAGCTCAAAACAAAATGAATGAATTCTTGCCTTTATTGTGTGGTGCTCTTCCCCTGGTCCTGAATCTTTAATTTGTCTACATTCACCTGCTAGGACCCCTCATTTGACAACGGTGGGTACGTGGTACATCACCGTGCAGCCATGACAAGTATATTGTGGAAAGAAGACCAGTAGAAGTTTGGAGCATAGTTAATTGAACAATATTACAAGTTGCATTGCTTCTATAAAAATGTATAAATGTTTTTCTTCTGAAATATTTTGTGGGAAATTTATTTGAACCGTAACTGTTAAAGAGTGAATGGTGGACTAGGTGGACTGTATGACTGATTTGGGTTTTGGGTATAACAGTAAACAAGATGGTGTGCCGGTCAGAGCACAGGAAGGTAAGGATGAGATGAGGCTCCACTTGGCAGATGTTCTGAATTTATTCCAGTGGTTTGTTCAAATACTTAAAATAAAGCAACTGAGGTGCACCCAAACTAAACTCAGGATTCTACACTCAGGTTCTCTCTCTGCTGCTGCCTCCGACACGTGGCAAACCGAAACCGACTGGATGAACATACACAAAACCACCGAAGAAGAAAACGCACAGTAGTGTCCTGTGACATCACTATGGGCTGAGCCTTTGTAACAATAACAGCTTTTTGAACCAGATGGGTACATTTAAAGACCAGGCACCAAAATTAACAAGGGCAGAACTAACCCATGTAATGCAANTTAGTTATTTGAACAATATTACAAGTTGCATTGCTTCTATAAAAATGTATAAATAAAAGTTTTTCTTCTGAAATGTTTTGTGTGAAATGTATTTGAACCATAACAGCTTTTTGAACCATATGGGTATATTTAAAGAGCAGGTACCAAAATTATTAACAAGGGCAGAACTAACCCATGTAATGCAAGAGACAGAATATTTCAAAAAGCTACAAATTAATATAATGCAAAATTTGTTGATTTTACAGCTACATTTCTTTGATCTTAGGTTACTATCAATTCATGCCTTTGTTATGCAAGCAAACACTGAAAGTAAAATTAACTTATAAAAGGTGTTTAATTATACATATTTATTGAAAATTGACAAAAGCAGTTAGTCAAATTAGAAGGAAAAGTTGTCAGTCATCAACAGGTATTCTCTGTGTGATGTCACACATATAAAGAAAAAAAAATACAAAATTAAACAAAATCAAGACTTGACAGTAGTTCTATAATACAAAATTAAACAAAATCAAGACTTGACAGTAGTTCTAGCAAAAANATGGTGGGTGCCCGACATGTACATCACCGTGCAGCCATGACAAGTATGTTGTGGAAAGAAGACCAGTAGAAGTTTGGAGCATAGTTATTTGAACAATATTACAAATTGCATTGCTTCTATAAAAAATGTATAAATAAAAGTTTTTCTTCTGAAATATTTTGTGGGAAATTTATTTGAACCATAACTGTTACAGAGTGAATGGTGGACTAGGTGGACTGTATGACTGATTTGGGTTTTGGGTATAACCGTAAACAAGATGGTGTGCCGGTCAGAGCACAGGAAGGTAAGGATGAGATGAGGCTCCACTTGGCAGATGTTCTGAATTTATTCCAGTGGTTTGTTCAAATACTTAAAGCAACTAAGGTGCACCAAAACTAAACTCAGGATTCTAACACACTCAGGTTCTCTCTCTGCAGCTGCCTCCGGCACGTGGCAAACCGAAACCGACTGGATGAACGTACACAAAACCACTGAAGAAGAAAACGCACAGGAGCGTCCTGTGACATCACTATGGGCTGAGCCTTTGTAACAATAACAGCTTTTTGAACCATATGGGTATATTTAAAGAGCAGGCACCAAAATTAACAAGGGCAGAACTAACCCATGTAATGCAAGAGAGAATATTTCAAAAAGCTACAAATATAATGGAAATTGTGTTTTTACAGTTGCATTTTTTTGATCTTAGGTTACTATCAATTCATGCTTCTGTTATGCAAACACAAAGTAAAAGTAACTTATAAAAGGTGTATAATTATACATATTTATTGAAAATTGACAAAAGCATTTAGTCAAATTAGAAGGAAAAGTTGTCAGTTATCAACAGGTATTCTGTGTGCTGTCACACGTATCAAGAAAAAAGACAAAATTAACAAAATCAAGACTTGACAGTAGTTCTAGCAAAAAAAACAAAAAAAAAAGTTTAGACAGAAAAGACTGAAATTAGACCTGATTGATTCCTCAACAGGTCAAAGCTTCATTAAATGCACTTACAAATATTAACAATAACAGTCTCCAAAAAGCGATGTAGTCTAGTGTCTGATGGGAAAAGAAAATCAGCAAAAACGGCTTTTCTGCCATGATGTGTTGCAGACTCCACAGACAGGAATGTGAAGTGCCATTTCTGCATTCTCCAAAGCGACCACATCACGGTGAATCTGCAGACAAATACAAATTCATTAGTGTTAAAAAAAAACGTAAATGTTTTTTAATGTCACAATAAAATATAGGAAAATAACGGTTGTTTCTTTATCTTGAAATTGAGTCTTGGCATCTGGACTTCTTCCTTCAAGAAAGATTTGAAGTCCAGACGCCAAGACTCAATTTTAGGATGTAACCTGGATAAATGAGAACTGGACTCAACATTGAGCTATCATGTAGCTGTGTGCAAACCTTCGGCATTGATGCATGTCGCTTGTTTACATGTCACGTCACATGTGACGTGACAGGAAGCCTGAGCTTTACATTGGTATGAACCAAATAAAGAATCTAAATAAAGTTTGGTGGCTGTTTACACAGTCACGCTAAGTTAAGAAAAAAAATAAGACGACAATATTTTGGATAACATGCCCCGAAGTATTTTCAGAAGTATAAGAGGTCTTTAAATCTCCAGAATGAGACGATCGGTAGATGAACGTAAACGGGTTTCGTGCGAACAAAACTGCATTTCTACACACTCTCTGTGCACAACGTAAAACTCTGAGACTGTTTGTCAGTCACAAATGTTTACCCTGATATCTTAACAGCATACGTATATTATTAAAAGACGTGTTACGTCTGAAATAGCATTTACGAAATGCTAGCATAGTCTTTAGCGCTTTTATTTACAAATTCCAATAAAATAAATCTTTTTTACTCACCTTTTGCTCCTTTATGAACACAGTAGCCTCATCTGGTTATCTTAAAGCACGGAAAAAGAAACGTAAAGAGGACAATTTTGTTCGTTTCTCTCCGGTTGGCAGGACTCCGGTGTGCTGCTAGAGCTAGCTGCAGAATGTTACTCACGGGCCTCCGTAGTTCTGAGTATTTTTCTCTGAATTCTGACTTTTTTCTCACAATTCTGACTTGAGAAAAAAGTCAGAATTCTGAGATTAAAGTCAGAATTTTTCATGGGCTTTCTTTTTTTTTTCAGTGGCCCTAATCCTCTTCCGTACAGATCAATAAACTGCTCATATGACAGATTAAAGCATGAATATCTGCTTTTAGTTTTTACTCCATCAAGTCCTTGAAAACAAATGTTAAAAATTGACAAATGAGTCTAAAACAACACAAAAAGATGGATTATTTTCACAAGTCAAAGTCTATTCTGGGCATCAATTCAGTTCGGATGTCTCTATAGTACTCTGTCCACTGCAGCTGTTTCCTTCATGGCCCTGACTAATTATTAAGTTACTTTTTTTAATAAAAAATAAAAAAATCAATCTTTTTTTGTCATAAACTGTATTGTTTGTTTGCTCTTACAGATGTGATTTCCTCCCTCTTACATTAAGGAAATCTAAAGTTTTCTGAGTGTTTTTAGACATTTCAAAGAAACCCTGTCGTTCCGTCTCAGCATGTTTATCCCTCTCGTTCTTGACCTTCAGTTCTGGGCTCTGTGCGGAAACG
>NC_050518.1:27436945-27440289 GCF_002922805.2 Oryzias melastigma
GTGTGGTCACGATACACCCCTCTTCGAGCTAAGTACCCTTCTATAACCTGTCTTTTAACGACCTGAGTGTTTTTTTTATTATACCAGAGCGGTTATTCTTTTAATTGCATGTGCCTATTATTTTATTGTGTGTTTTGCTGTGATTTTTTTATATGCGCCTGGTATGTTTTAGAGTCCAAACTCTCAGGTGATTTTATTTTTTTGACAGAGGCTCCTGGCTCCAACAGACTGAAGACGGCTCCCCTTGCTCGACTTGACTGCCTTTTAACCCTCTTCTTAAAACTGTTGTCCCGGGTCCTCTGTCTCCACACACCTCCAGATCCAAAATCGAAAGGGAACCTGCATCCTCTTTACATAAACATTTCACAACAGTTTGTACTTTCTGTGTTGGGTTCACATTTGAAATCACAATTTACAAAAAAAAAAACATTTCAGTCATCTTTTGATCTATTGTAAAAGCAATCAAGTGACTTTTTTATGAATAATTAAACTGTTTTCTGGGACACGGTTTCTGCAGAAATTAAGAGAATATAAATGTTAGAAATCTGACTCTGAGTTAATTTCTTTTTAGCGGTAAGACCTCCTGGTCAAAATGACCCTTCATTAAACCCCCTATATAATCAGCTTATTTTTAAACACCAGAATATTTTGCTTAAAGAAACCATATATTTTGTGATTAGTTTTTCATCTTCACCTGGTAGAAAAATTGCATTTATTCAAGACACCATGTTGCTAAGACACTTGATTGTATTACTGTTTAAGAAACTAAGTTATTTTATACCCAATTTTTCATAGATTGTTTTTCTTTTTATTCAAATTTAAACTCCACACATTTGCCAATATTTTGTCTCATAAATGAATATATATATATATGTTTAGTTCCATTTGATTAATTCCAATTCTTGTCGCTCAGTTATCTTCTAAACCTATTAAGTCTCATTCAGGGTAACAGGGGTGCTGGAACTTACCTACTCTCAGGCTAAAGCCTGATCATTTTATTTTCCTTTTTTTTTGTTTGAATCATCTTTTTATCTTTTGTTTTTTCTAATAAACATGAAACATTTCACAACAGTTTGTAGTTTCTGTGTTGGGTTCACATTTGAAATCATAATTTACAAAAAAAACATTTCAGTCATCTTTTTGTTTAAATTATCTTTTTATTTTTTTTTCTGTTAAACATTTCACAACAGTTTGTAGTTTCTGTGTTGGGTTTTTATATATATATATAAATATGTGTTTAGTTCCATTTGATTAATTCCAATTCTTGTCGCTCAGTTATCTTCTAAACCTATTAAGTCTCATTCAGGGTAACAGGGGTGCTGGAACTTACCTACTTTCAGGCTAAAGCCTGATCATTTTATTTTCCTTTTTTTTTGTTTGAATCATCTTTTTATCTTTTTTATCTTTTGTTTTTTTCTAATAAACATTAAACATTTCACAACAGTTTGTAGTTTCTATGTTGGGTTCACATTTGAAATCATAATTTACAAAAAAACCATTTCAGTCATCTTTTGATCTATTGTAAAAGCAATCAAGTGATATTTTTTTTATGAATAATTAAACTGTTTTCAGCAGAGGGACAGTTTGTCACATGGAAACAGACAACCATATCTACAGTGATACCTACAGGACAATTTAGTGACACCAATTAACCAATGAAGTATGTCTATAGACCATTAGAAGAAGCTGAAGAATCCAGAAAAAAAAAAAAAAAAAAAAAAAAAAAAACAGAATATAGGTCCAGCCAGAACTCAAACCAGGCCTTCATGCTAAAGAGAGATATCTACAACCACTGCATTGCTAACATTCTATTCAATTTGTTTAACGTAGTTAACTGAAGATAATTTAAGTTTGATTAAAATCTGTTTAATTCAAATCAAATTCACTCAACTGAATCCAAATTAGATCAATTCAAGTGAATGCTGCATCTCTAATTTCTATTCTGAGCACACCTGAAATGGTAGAGAAGAGAAATAACGGATGTTTAAAATCAACCTTCAACCATAAACTGTCTCTGAATCTTCCTCACCTTGACTTTAGAGCAGCTGCCAAGAAAGTGACACAAACAAGCATAAAGGCACTACTTGGGAATACACCCTCTTTCTTATTGACAGCTGTAATAACATTTACATGGAGTGTAAACAGGTAAAAGCGGGGAGAGGTTCTTAGTGCATCATGGGAAATTCTTTAGTAGCTTCTGCCAATATCAATTTCGAGCCTTATATTGCAGACTGAAAGAATGTCGGCTTCCTCAGGAGAGAGAAGCAGAGAGCTTAAGGCTCTGATTACTGCTCTACTTATGGAAATTGTAGTAACTACAAATAGAAATGTACATTTAGGCACGAGTTGGCATCACAGAATCGGGCAGCTCTTCTCGTCAAAAGAAAAAAATTGCAAATAAGAGCACTAATTTACATCAAATATAGATCTATATCGTATGCAGTGAGGAGCTCAAACTACACATTATTCTGGGCCTGGACTCTTACTTTTTGAAGTGCTTCTATTCTATTTTAGACATTTTGGTATAGAAAACCTTAAGTTTTAATTAAGCAACATCATTCCCTCATTTTGTACTGCACAAAAAGAAGATGATGAGTTTCTTAGTATTGAGGTCTTGACAATCACTTTCTGCAACACAGCGAATGTTATGATTTTCTAAGTTATTTACACAAATATAATTAATTTAAGATCTGAATTATGTTAGACTAAATTAAGATTGAGAGGTTGATGTCAGACATGGTAACTGCAGAACACAAAACTACTTTTAGTCTAGGAAACGACACCTCTGCTCTCCTATAAGCCTAGAGAAGCTTCATGAATATACAGCATTGAAATGGTCCAGAGTAGCAAATTTGCCCATGAACATCATCATCATAAATATCTACATTTGAAAGGAATAATCACATATTTTGAGCAATTTGTTGCCTCTCTTTGCAATTCTACTTAATCATATTGTTTCAAATCCATCTCTAATATCACTCTAGCTTTCACTCTTCTCTTTTCCATCTGATCCAAGATTATTGATTAGACGACCTACTGATTAGGTCTGCGAATCTATATCTGCTCAATGTGCCCAGGTCACGGTGACTGTTCTTTTTCCATTGCCGGCCCTCAGCTATGTAATATAATTCCTGAAGAACTGTGCATGCTGTCAGAACTTGACAGTTTCAATTTTCAATTAAAAACCTTGCTTTTTAGAATGGCTTTTAATGCCCAGTAGTTACTGAAATTTTTTTTTTTGCATTCTTATATTTTATGCATGGTATTGTGGATGACTTTTTGTAATTTTATGCAGTTTTTAACTATTTAACTAATTTTAAACTTTTATTGTGAAGCACTTTGGT
>NC_050518.1:27444323-27479494 GCF_002922805.2 Oryzias melastigma
AGTAGGTGTTAAAGGTGTCTTCACGGACCGCATTGATGAAGTCTGCTCCCATTGGCTACCCGTAATCTGTCACTCAAACCCCCCACACGTACGACGTCAGACCATAGACTTAATATATAATTAGACGCACAATCTCTGACGTCACCCGTTGACTTCCACAGTCCCTGAAATGAAGCCTGAATATTCAGCTCATGGCCGCAGCCATATTGGCTGGAGTTAACTCCGCCTCACACGGACGTTCCAAATATGGGGGAAAGGGGCGGGACCGAGTTCACCCGCTTTTCCTCCGGTTTGTTTTAGTTCACGCCCACAGCTCTGCCGTCTGCGGCTCCTCATGCTAACGGCTAACAGCTTCAATTCTCCAGGAAATCTCCACCGCGGTGGATTATTTACATCATGAATCTTTACAGGTGAGTACTTGGTGTTTTACACACAATCTGTAAAGCGGTGGAAGTGACTTTTAGACAACAATGAAAATGGGTTGAGGAGTCAAGCCTTTCTCTTCAGGGATGAAGACTACCTCTTGAGGGGTGACATTTTTCTGTTGAGGAGTCAAGTTTTCCTCTTGAGGGGTGACATTTTTCTGTTGAGGAGTCAAGTTTTCCTCTTGAGGGGTGAAATCCTTATGTTGAGGATTAAAGTCTTCTGGAATAAGAGAGCGGTTTGGGGTGGAAGCTGGATTAGGCTGATCAATATCTGTGGCAAATGCGGGGGTCTTGGGTGATTCAGGTTGTGCATAGGAGTGGTCAGAATCTTGTGAGAACTCAGGGATTGCCAGGAAGTACGAGTGCTCTGAATACACCATATTTTCTTTTAAGGATTGACTTTCCTGTGAAATTGGCTTACAGGATGCTAACGGCATGGGTTGAACCACTGTACTTTCTTTTGGACACACTCTCAGATGTGACGTCATATGTTCCTTGCGAGTGATTGTCTTGAAACAAAAAGGACAATGGAAGTGGCCTACTGCTCTACAAGGCAAATTGCACCTGCAGATTATGTAATCTGGAAGAGACAAGAATTCTGTTAAAACTATGGCAAATTTGTATGTATATAAAAAAAGAATGGAAAAATTCTTTAGACATAAAAACATTGAAAACATATTTCTGATCTAGACACCCTGTATGCTTCCTCTCCTTCTCCAAGTTTATATGAGGAACGCCTCCTCCTCCAATCAGAATTTGATATTCTCAGTGTAGACCACACTGTTGAGCTACTTCTTAAATCTAGAAGTCTATTTTATGAACAAGGTGACAAAGCTGGAAAATTATTAGCCCATAAAATACATCAGCCTACCTCTACTCACCAAATTTTAGAAATTAAAACTGCAACTGGTACGACAATAAAGCCCCAAGAAATTAATGATCAATTTAAAAGTTATTATGCTGCATTATACACATCAGAAACTTCCTCAGATAAGCAAACTTAAGATCCTCTCCATGCACTCTGATATGGTTAAACAACTGGAGTTGCCTATAACCTCTGAGAAACTTTCTACTGCTATTTCTAGTATGCGGGGTGGTAAATCTCCTGGGCCTGTCCTTTTATTTTTATTTCCCATTTCCCCATTTCTTTTTTTCTCTTCTGTTCTCTTCTACTGTGTTGTCTGTTTGCTTTTTTTTGTTGATTTTTTTTTCTGTCGTTTTGTTTTAATGTATGCTGTTTTTATTGTAGCTCTCTATTATGCTGTTTACAAATCTGCCTGATATAGGTATTTACCATAACAGTGCATAATGTATAAAATAAGTTTCGTAACTGTTTGCAAATACAAAAATCAATAAACAGATTGCAAAAAAAAGACAAAAACATTGGAGCCTTTACAATCTAAAAAACATAAATATTAATTAAAAGTTGCAATTATATGCAACTATATTGGAAAGAGCTCTTGGATATCAACATACCCTAGAAATGTACTCCATTTGTAATGTTGTTTCCCAAGTGCCTTTGGATCACCCCTTCAGCTACAACCTTGAAATTGGGGCAAAGTGGACACCCAAACCCAAACGCCAACTGCCTTTGCTCCAAGCAGCCATCCTTCTCCAGAATTGACACGTGCATCTAAACAAAAAGTCAACAAATCATTTTCTAAAAAAGATTAAGAAAAATATTTTTTTAGACATTTCAAATACAGTTAATAACTCATTTCTATATGTATCAAATATGGGATGAAAAACAGCTATCCTCTGTATCCACATCACTATTTTAAATAATAATAATAATAATAATAAATTTTATTTGTTGGGCGCCTTTCAAGGGACTCAAGGTCGCCTTACAGTCAAAAATATACAAACACAATAAAAGAACGGTTAAAAAAAGCAACAAAGTAGATAAATACAGCATAAAAAATAATGGATTGCAAATCAGGATGGATAAGATTGTTGGAATAAATGAGTTTTAAGATTAGAAATAAAATCAGGAAGTGAGTCCATGTTACGTAAGTTAGAAGGGAGAGAGTTCCAGAGCTGGGGGGCGGAACGGCTAAAAGCCCTGGTACCCATGGTGACAAGGCGGGCACGGGGCACGACCAGGTGGAGGGACGAAGAAGATCTAATATGTTTTTTTTAATTTATTTAACGCTTCTTCTATTTCGAATGCTATCTCTGCCTGTGGCTTTTGTAAAGCAGGTTTGTAATTCACAATCTTTCCATAAAGCTATTACATTTTCTTGGCAAATGGTGGCTGAACTATTATGTGTTAACACACATTTTAACATAATATACGTTATATTTTAGATAATGTGAAAACATTTTTTTTAAATGCATTAACCCTGAAAATTGGTGCAGTAAGATCAAACTTAAAGCACGTGCACGTAATGCTGCACAAGTAACGTGAATTTATCTCAGTTTTTGTGCTGGACATGCGTCCTTACATGCTAAAAGCTTCAGCATTACTTGTTTGCCCCTTTCTGTCTGTTATTAAGGACTTAATGTCTTTGCCCCACTCTGTTTTAGAAGTAAACATCGAAAATATGGTGTATAAAAGCATTACTAAAATTAAAAATTAAATATTAAGAAGTTCACGCTGTGAAAACCGACGTATTATATAGCTAAGCTAACCTAGCATCAACACGGAGCTTTGAATCATTCAGATTAAAAATAACTTTGTGGAAAAAAGGCAAACGTGAAATAAGTGATGCATTTAGTCATTTAAATTGACATAGTCACAGAATGAATCAGCAAAACAAATACTTGTTTTATAGAGAATTATGATAGCATACTCTTTAACTTACCTTCGTATTCTTCGCCATGTTGAATAACACTCGCGTGTCGAAAACTAGTGCTTGGAAGAAAGTCAATCTCCGCCTCCGGGGAAAAAAAAAAAATCTCCCATTCCGGGTTCAACTTTTTGTTTTCGTTCCGGTCATAGACTTCCTGTTCGACGTCCATCGCTATTGACGTCCAATATGGCGACGTCCAATATGGCGACGTCCTTACGTCAAACTGCCATGACAGCCTGCAGGGAGGTGCATCTCTTACCATGTGGCGACAACAATAGCCAGTCAGCCCCTCCCCCGGGTCTGTGCTGGTGACCGGTCTGCTGACGGTGAGTGCGTCTTCCAAGATTTGAAGTTAGCTGTTATAAATGTTAGCTTCTTAATTATGTTAGAATTTGATGTTTTTGATTAAGAAACGGCTGTTTTATAGTTTACATGTACTTTTATTTATTTGTATGTGTTTTTAGCGCCAATTTTGTGTTTTGTTTTGATCACATAGTGAGCCGCCCACGTGCCCTGCAGTTCTCTGTGCTGTTTTTGAAGGTTAGTTTCTGCCATTTTGACTTTAAATTAACTTTTACTGTTTTATTTTGGTGATGTTGCAAACAAACATGCATATAATGTCTGCGGTGGCTTCTTAAGACTTAAAATTCTCCGCCACATCCTTCTGACTTTATCCTCGCCCGGTAGACGGTAAAATCTGTACCGAGGAGGGCCGCTGCACTCCCTCTTCGTCAGCGGTCAATGTTACACACAACGCTCCACAAATTTAATTTAGTTTGGTTGTTAGTACAACCACGAGCTGCAAAACATGCGCCTGAACTGCGCAAAGACATTTTCGAAACTTTGAGGGATTAAGTAAAACACGCTTTTAAAGTTTGTATGCACCGCTAAAGCTAACTTTTGTGACTATTTGTTTCCACTGAAAGTGGAAACGAATAGCGCCGTGTAACTTCCGGTTGCTATTCCGGAAGTTGCACCCATAATCCCTTTTACACGAGAGGCCCCAGGAATAAGGTCAATAGAACCAAACGGGTTTGTGGAGTTTACAAAATGCCTAATAAAATACACCAAAATAAACTGCAGAAATTACTAAAGTTTTATGTGTCCCCATACAAAACAAACTTAGAAGATGACTTCCTACGGTTAATGTTATATGCAGATTTACGTGCGACTAGCTCAAAAGCTGATGGAAAATCGTGTTGATGACAATATGAGCACTCACAAATCTTTGCTTTTTTGGATGTCATTGTGTATATACAATGACAAACTAACACACAGTGTAAGACAGACAACAGCAGAAACAGTATGCTGAGATTTGCAAAGTTAGTGATGAATCCAGTTAGCCACAACCTAAAATGAAAGATTGATCTTATTTTAAAACAGGAATAAAGCACACAGCTCTGTGCTGAATCCATTCAGATTGTTAGCAATGATTGCTATCAAAATATAAGTTCAACACTCATAATGAATTATTGTCCAGTAGCATCTAACCCAGGGGTGTCAAACTCCAGGCCTCAAGGGCTGGTGTCTTACATGTTTTCCAGCTCCTCATTGGCTAAACACACCTGATCCAGGTAATGAGCAGCAGATAAGGCAGGATTTATAGAAGACCAGCATCAGGCTGGCCCTGGAGGCCTTGAGTTTGACACCCCTGATCCAACCCATCTTTAAGTAAACAGATTTAAACTTATTTGTTGGATTTTTACTGCCCAAAGAAGTAGCATGCTGGATTTCAATTATTTTACCAGCTATAGAGGTCACGTGTAATATGTCCTCTTAACTAAATTCTGGCTGTTTTTAGATGCCAGAAATTATTATTTTGACTTATCAGATGACATGTAAATCAAATCTCACGGCAGTGTTAATTTCATTGACAAAAAACTTTCGTCATCGTCTTCGTCAACGACACTATTTACCCAACGAAAACGAAACAAAAACTAAAGAAAAACTCCCACCCAGACACGAAAACTTTAACAAAATTGACAGACTTTTTCGTCAACGAATAAAAACGAAGCGAAAATGCTCTTCGAAGACGACATCCAATCACAATGACTGCTGGTGGAGGAGGGCGGGAGCAAATGCAGAGCGATCCAATCAGAACACAGAGCCCTGCAGCCCGCCCGGGAAGACGCTAATTCAATGAATCGTGTCTGTGATATAGGTGAAAAATGTCTAATCGAGGTAGAAAAATAAAAGTACATATAGGGACACATTTTACATTTAATACGACCTTCAATAAGACGTTGTGTGGAGCGACCATCACAGGCAAAAACACAAGAAAACCTGAAGCGACGTTTGCAGACAAGCCAGCCTGAAATTCAGCAAAGGTAAACATACAAACACGATTATTTCCAGCGTATTGGACTGAATCCGAATTCCTCCCCGACCCTTCAAACTGTTGTGGCATTTTAAAGAGTAGAATTATCTGACATAGTTGTTTTAAGGGGTTACTCTAGCCAAGCTAATTAGCACCGGTACTGCGCGGTGGAGAAGCGCTTTTCTTCACGCGGGTGAAGCTCTGAAGCTCAGAGGTTTACATTTAAATGTAAGACTGGCTTTATTGTTTTAGCATGACGTTTGTAAAGTTATAAATCGAGGTTGTTGTGTATTTCCGATCGCTAGCAGCTCCGCTGCTTCTTCAGATCCACAATCAGTCAACGTTTTAATCTCCAACTCCACCACATCTTACATTGGCCGGCGGTGGTATTACAGTTCACCACACGTGCTGTTCAAGCACAAATAACATCCTCACAGGTGTCCTGGACAGCTTACTCCCCAATGAATGTTTTTTTTTTTAATGCATTTTTACGCTTGACTACCTCCTCAATACAAGTTTTTTATTTTTATTTTTTATGTTTGGACATTTATAATAAGACTGGTGTTACACATATTTACAAGTGACCAGCACAGAGTGTGATGGAAATTCATGTTTTGTCCACATGTAATACGTGCAGCCAGGATCCCGTTGCTGCATTACCGGCACGCATTTTAAGTTTGTGCAAGGCTGGGTTTCTTTTGTTGGCCGCATGTATTTAAAATTAAACTTTTAAGTTAAAGTCCCATTAACTGTCACACTCCTAAATGTGTGAAATGTGTTCTCCACATTTGACCCATCCCCTGGTGGAGCCATGAGCTGCAGAGACAGCAGCATTCAGGAAACATTTGCTTGTTTAACCATAACCATAACTGTAATCCAAACCAATCCTTTACTCTGGGTAAGTGTGACTAAGAAAAAAGTCTAGCACTGGCTGCAGATTTTTTTGAAAATTACGTGTGAATAGACACTTTCTTATTGGAAATGGGATGGAATTATAATTATTTATGTGTATAGTATACAAAT
Source organism: Oryzias melastigma (assembly GCF_002922805.2). NCBI lineage: Eukaryota > Metazoa > Chordata > Actinopteri > Beloniformes > Adrianichthyidae > Oryzias > Oryzias melastigma. Next base: position 27,450,881 of record NC_050518.1, read on the forward strand.
ATATATATATTTTCTTTTTTTTCTTTTAATGTGTTTTAAGTTGTTGAAGCTGAATTCGCAGAAATGACAAGTTTGGAAAGCAAAGTGAAGTAAAATGTTTTTTTTTTACAAATTAGTAAAATCTTTGCGTGTTATTCATATGATTATACTTAGTAAATTTAATTAAAAAGCATTATCTTTATTCTATATTTTTGTCGACTAAATAACTTCCGTAATTTAGTCGACTAAATCTTCTTCTTTTCCTTTGGGCTTTTCCCTTCAGGGGTCGCCACAGCGAATCAGTTTCCTCCATCTAAGCCTGTCTTCTACATCCTCCACTCTAACACCAGCCACCTTCATGTCTTCATTCACTNCCGTAATTTAGTCGACTAAATATCTACTGTAATTTAGTCGACTAAAATTTGACTAAAATAAATAGAATCAACATGACTAAATTGCGACTAAAACTAAACTCTATTTTAGTCAAAAGACTATAACTAAAACTAAATTAAAATTCTCTGTCAAAATTAACACTGCTGCGCACAACATAAAATTTATTTTAAACTTTAAATAAAATTATCATTTAAGACATGCATTCTGTGTCACTTTAAATGTAATTCCGAGACTGACAGACAGTTGAAATATAGACGTGAATACAGAGTGAACCCTCATTGTTGCTAATGGTGGTCGAAGGAGCGCTCAGTGAGTTTCTGTGTTTGCTCCAACGCACTAAAAACATTTTCTCCATTTAAAAGACCTTGTCTTATGATCCGTCAATTTCTCTGCTGTTAAGATACAACAGGAACTACTTTTTCTAAAGTCAATGCTATAATAACAACACTGCTGATGATCACCATAAGCTCCGCAGAGAAAATGTGTGTTTTTGTTAGACTGGGGGTGGAGCTGGCACCACAGACTATTCCTGAAACGGGCTGTCCTTACTCTGTGACATCACTCTGTGACTTCACACCGGTAGCAGAGCAGAGGGTGCTTCCATTCTGCGCCGCGTCTTTCGCGGAAGGCTGTGGATCGTTTCGGGGTCTGGTCTATTTTGTGTGCGAGCAATCCACGTCAATTCTGGCATTAAGTTATATCAAGATACATGAGAAAATTAGGTTTATTTTCAAAATACAACCAATTTTTCACAATAAAACACTGTGATTGACAAATGTGACCATGTTTTTATATCTTAACAGACTGTAGAGATGAAAATAAACACACAATCACAACACACACGCACACAGATCGACGTAGTGGACCGACTCCAGATCAGGGGGTGTGGCTGGGTTTTGGGTGTAAAAAAACAACAAGAGAGAGGCAGAGAGCAGTTCTTCTTAGCAGAAAAATGAGGTAAAAATTTTAGTTGATTAACTTTCCCATGATGGCAAAAACAAACAAAAAGCTCTAGCAGAAGTGCCTGTTGACTGTTGCGAAAAATGCATGTCTGGTGTGAATCGCAGGAGAGAGTGGATGCCGCTTTGTGGCGCTTCTGCATCTAATGTGAACTTAGTGTTAGTCAGAAATGTTTAAATTGATCAAAATACCACTTTGGGGTTCTTTATAGTGAGGAATGAATACAATAATACACTTCGTTGTTTTTTTCATAGTATGGTCCCTTTAACCTTTTTATATATGCTCCACCGAGAGAAAATGCCACAAAAATCATGTTAAAAATACCAAAAACTTGTTTTTTACTGGAGTCAGTCTTTACAGAAAAAGTAGGAACATGTTGGATTTATTGGGACGCAAAGTCACTGTGCTTATGCTACTTTATGGCCGTGCTTATGTGACAATCAAAACAGCGAAACATTTTCATTCAAAAACAAAAGTTTATCCAAGCTGTCTCTACGTTCTCAGTTTACTGGTCCAGAATGGCGGCACATGAGACCAAACACTCCGTCACTGATTGACCTAATGAGCAGACGATCCTGCAGAAACACACAAAGAAGCCCCCATAAAGGAGCTGTGGGGCTCAGATCAGAAAGCTGCCACGGTCCATTCTCCATGAGGGGGTGTTGCCTTTCTCACATGTGCGTTTACACAGGTACACAAGCACAAATGTGCACAAGAGGCCTGACATCTGAAAGCATAACTGCAAACACACACAAACAAAGCGAGGGCGAGCGGGTTGGTACCTTAAACACTGGCAGTGTGGCCTGTCAGCCCGCAGCTCTGCTGCTGCTGCCGCTGCTGCCGCCGCTGCTGCTGAGTGGGTTGTTTTTTTTTTTAGTGCGCCTCTGTGAGAGTTAAAAATGGAATGTTTCTGCTACATAAAACACTTCCTGTTTTGACTCTCTTGCTGAGCGATGCTAAATAGTCCCGGTGCAGCGCGTAATGACAGTCTGACGCACAGGGAGGCAGAGTGTGTGTTTGTGCGACTGACTTTCAAACTCTCTGGTGCACACTCGTGGGCCTACTCTCTCACTCTCGTGCACATCCGTGTCTTGTTGTGCTCCGTGCTGCACGGTTGATCTTTCTGTGCTTTGAATGTACATGTGTGTCACCACAAGAGCAGGAAGACGCCGTCGCGCCTCGTTTGAAAGGAACCTCTTGGCGGATGCTTTTCTGTACTCCTTCTCTGCAGCGTGACATTATTTTAAAGCCAGGGTCCAGGTCTGGGCTGTGGGTCAGTAGGACCCCTGTGTGCACACAGAGAAACAAACGACACATGCTTTAAAAAAAAAACGTGTCGCACAAAAAATTCCTGCTCTGTTCTTTAAACACAAAACCACAAAAATAAATTCAGAAATATTTGAAAAACTTTGAAAAACTTTTAGATTTTTTCACAAACTTGGTTCAAAATGAGCCGTAAGGAAACCAGGAGATGTTGCTGCCATTCCAGTCATTTTAATTTGTGGATTTCATGCTACTAAAGCTCAGCTTTTCTCCCTAATCAAGTTAGAAACTGTTCTTACAGAATCAAATGCAGTTGGCTCTGAGCTTCAGCTCCAGCTTTAAGTTACAGTAAAGAAAATCTACTGTAACTTAAAAAAAAAAAAAATGAACCAGTTCAGCTTATTAAAAGCAGGAGATCTATTTGTGTGAGGATTTCATTAACATATCCTTCAGATTGAGATTAAGAATCAAAAATGTCTTAAATTGTTGAAGTTAATGTCCTTTTCATCCACTTCTGTTTAACTCTTTAACACTTGAGCTCCACTGTTTATGTTCTTGGTTTTTACTGTAACTTTTCAACAAGCTGCTTTTCTTAAAATTTTGTAAATTTACAAGAAAAAAGTCAATAATTAACAAGAAATGAACCAAAGTTGTCAGTTTATCGGAGCTGTGCTCATTGATGCAAATAATGGAGCATCTTGTTAAGCTTTTTTTTCAGATTGGTGTCAAAAAACAAAGAAATTTCGAACCTTTAGCCAGCAGGGGAAGGGGCTGCAAACAGCTTTGACCTAATTCCTGTGGGTCTCAACTCAAATCTCGTGGGTCGCGACTCAAATCTCGTGGGTTACGATTTAAATCTCGTGGGCCACGACCAAATCTCGTGGGCCGCGACTCAAATCTCGTGGGTCGCGACTCAAATCTCGTGGGTTACGATTTAAATCTCGTGGGTCACGACCAAATCTCGTGGGTCGTGACTCAAATCTCGTGGGTCACGATTTAAATCTTGTGGGTCATGACCAGGGCTGCACGGTGGCGCAGTGGTAGGGCTCTTGCCTCCCGGCTGGGACCTTTCTGTGTGGAGTTTGCATGTTCTCCCCGTGCATGCGTGGGTTTTCACCGGGGACTCCGGCTTCCTCCCACCGTCCAAAAACATGCTTCATAGGTTCATTGGTGACTCTAAATTGCCCCTAGGTGTGTCTGTGAGAGTGAATGTGAGTGTGATTGAGGCCCTGCGACAGACTGGCGACCTGTCCAGGGTGTACCCCGCCTTCGCCCAACAGTAGCCGGGATAGGCTCCGGCACCCCCGCGACCCCGGAAGGGACAAAGCGGTCAGGAAAATGGATGGATGGATGGATGGGTCATGACCAAATTTTGAGGGTCACGACTCAAATCTCGTGGGTCGCGACTCAAATCTCGTGGGTTACAATTTAAATCTCGTGGGTCACGACCAAATCTCGTGGGCCGCGACTCAAATCTCGTGGGTCGCGACTCAAATCTCGTGGGTCACGATTTAAATCTTGTGGGTCATGACCAAATTTTGAGGGTCACGACTCAAATCTCGTGGGTCTCGAATAAAACTTTGTGGATCACGACCAAATCTTGTGGATCACAACCAAATCTTGTGGGTCACAACCAAATCTTGTGGGTCACGACCAAATATTGTGGGTCGCGACTCAAATCTATCTCATGGGTCGCGACTCAAATTTTGTAGGTCACAACTAAATTTTGTGGGTCTTGTCCCACAGCTGTGAGCTCTGAGCTGCAAGCCTCCTCATTGAAGCTTTTATGCCATTTTATACCATAAATTGTACTTCGGAGCGTCTTTTGACATGGTGGATTTATTTTATGAGATTTTGTCGTGACCCACAAGTTTTGACTGTGACCTACGAGATTTGAGTCACAACCCATGAGATTTGGTCGTGGCTCACGAGACATGAGTCGGGAGAGCCACAGGAAATAGTTCAGAGCTGTTTGCTGTGCCTGCTGTCTCTCCTCTTTTGGCAACTCAGAATCAAATCATTATCAATGAGGCTGACTTTCCGGGGCTCTGTGTCAGTAATCCGGAGTTCCATATATGAAATAAGGAGCTCAGAGACACAAAACTTTACTCTTCCCTTTCAATTCACATGTGCAGAAGCCCATTCGCCACCTTACATCATGTCTCTATCATGAGAACAAAGAACACCAATGGTGAATCAAAATTGGGTTGCATACGTCCCCTTCTCCAAATGAAATATCGCCTTTCAACACAAAACAACAAAAGCAATGAAATATTCTGTTAGCACAAAAACATTGAAAATTCCGAAAATGTTGGAGATTTTGTCTGTCATGGAGGAAGAAATGACTGGAAATGGGCAGTTATGGGGACGTCGATGACTTCATCAATGGGCTATGCAGAGATCCTGCAAGCTGCTCCATCAATGAACAAAATGTATGTCAAACAAAGGAGCTTCCAAACATTTGTAATGTTTTAAACATTCAGATTACCTGTTCAAATCCAAGACGCTTTTTGCAGCTTAGTCAGTTAGCGGCATTCACTCCCCAATAGACAAAATTAAAGCTGTGAGAGGCATTGTACGGCCTGCAGACGTATATAACATTACCTGCAATAGTACTAGTGTGAATGCTGCAAGCTTAACTTGGCTGCTGAAGATGCTGAAATTGATAGCTGAAAACGCTGAAGTTAATAGAAATAGAAAAAAAGACTTAGGTTTCCCAAATCAGCTACCATGTATCTGAAAAAATAGTTAAACATCATAATTTCCTAAAATTGAAAAAAAGCCTAAATTAGCCAAAACAGCTAGCGTGTATGTATCAGCCAAACTCCAAAACAGCCCAAGAAACTTTAAAAAAGCCTCAACTAGCCAAAACAGGTAACATGCAGCTGAAATATCAGCTTAACTCCAAAATAGTCTAAAAAATGTTAGTAAATGCCAAAATAGTACAAAAAGATAGCAGAATGACCACTTTTAAAACTTTAAAACTGTACCTTTTTAACATAGTTATAAATAATAAAAAGGCATGAATATTAACAACGGTCCATTAATAACAATAAAATAAAATGATCTGGGGGGCCGGATATAAGGGCTTTGACTTTGACACGTGTTCCCTAAACGATATAGTTCCAGATATGTCCAGATTTTGGTGAGTTTTCAGTATGCGGCAGGGTAATATTTTGCTCACTGGCGCTGTGAGATGAATCGCAAAATCAATCTGGTCCTTGTTGTCTTGGACTGCTGCGGGACAGAATAGAAGTCAGATCCAGATGTGTGGGGCGTAATTTGGACTAAACTTTGCAACAAAACCCTTTTGAGTTTAGAATAAAAAAAACAAACTCCTGAAGCTGCTGAGAAAGATCAACTCTGTCTTCAACTCTGTTCAGTTTGGGCTGAGTGAAATTACAGGTGTTTGAAACAACAAAGGGCCTGTGTTGGCTCATGTACACATCTCCACCCACCTGCTGTGAACCACCAGCCCACCAACATGCCGTCGCTGGCGGCAGCGCCGTGGGCTGAGCTGCTAACTGTTCTCTTTATCTCCACGTTTGAATGTGTGCACGTGCAGCAGGAAGCAGCAGGAAGCAGCAGACAGCTCTGTTCTTCTCACCTACCGCGTTTGCTTTGCTTTGACAAACAGAAGATTCTGCATCTGCTGGTTTTCGGCTTTTTTCTGGACCAGAACCCACACATCCACCCACCCACAACCATCCACACTGCCTCGTCTCTAATCCCCACATCTGCTCCTCTTAATCACACCGCTGCCTCTTCCAGACCTCATCTGTGTGAGAGTTTGAGGTGGAGATAGGAAGAGCTGGACTCTGGGCGCAGGCAAAGGAAGATAAACATGAGTGGATGGGACGGTCAGCTGAAAGAAAGACAAAAATCCCCCCGAGCTTCCCCTCCTGAGGGATCCCCGGGCTTCCCTTTCTCCCAAATCTATTGTGTTCCCTCCACACCTCCTTCCTCTGTCCGTCCGTCTCCACATCCTCTCTGCAGTCGGATATCACAAATCTATCAGCTGCATCTGGTGCTGACATGAATGTCGTAGAGCTGGTAGTTTGTAAACGATGTTAAATATATGACGGTACATGTGTGAGGAGCAGCTGTGGTTTGGCTGGAGCTGGCTGACGCTTCCATGTGTCAGAGTTCCTCTACAGCAGGGGTGTCAAACTCAATCAATCATTAATATGTATCTTAACTTTTAGGGAACTAAACTTATGTTTAAAGTGTTTCCGTGTTTCCGGTGGAGTGCTCCTGCCTCAAGTGGAGGAGTTTAAATATCTCGGGGTCTTGTTTACAAGTGAGGGAAGACAGAAGTGTGAGATCGACAGATTGGAGTAGCGTCCGCCATAATGCGGTCGCTGCACCAGTCCGTTGTGGTGAAGAGAGAGCTGAGCTGGAAAGCAAAACTCTCAATTTACCGGTCGATCTTTGTTCCAGTACTCACCTATGGTCATGAACCTCTCATGCGGAGAAAAGCTGCTTTTATATCGGCCTTGCACCGACATGCAATGCATTTCTAACATGAAGTGTTGCATAACGACAAAAAGTAACTTTCCTCTGCGCCAGAATCAACTGATTTACGTTGATGGTGTAAACACGACACTTTATAGTGCTGAATACCAGTACAACGCCGCGTTTCTCCAACAGACCCTTTTCACGGTGAAGTCAGACAAAATGGCGATACGCAACTTTCGGCTAATGGATTTAGACCGGGAAACCAAATAGCTGTTTAACACAATTTTATATAAATAATAAAAGGTAACCTTACAAATGTCAACAGGAAAATGTACAATAATTATTTTTTGAATGTCCTGCTGAGCTGGATTTTCATTTCCTGTCTTAGATCGTTCACAAATCTAAATGCAAATTTGAATAATCCTTCAATATTGGATGTTTCATTGAAAATATCAGCCTTTCATTTAAGCAGATATTATTCTAACGCAGAGGGAGGGAAACCTGGAGCCCCCTGCATGTTTTCAGATACCCTGCTCTGGCATGTTCTTATCGGCTGGACACACCTGAAGCAGGTAATCAGCCATGAGTCCCACTCATACCCCTGCTCTAACGGGTTCTATTTTGGTTGATGTTATTTCCACGTATTTTAAGTGTGATCAGCAGCTAACAGAAGCTCACTGACTGCAGACAGGATTAAGGACATTTGTACTCTAAATAGTGAACGATCCAAAAGGAGGAAACAAATACAACCAGGTAGGACATTTATACATTGTAAATCATACAAATTTCAGTTACAATTGGTTAGGTTACCTTTTATTACAGTATTTACTAAAAATTGCTTTAAACAGCGGTCAGCTGTCAGCTTTGCTGTTCCAAACAATATAAGCTAGAAGCGACTGCAATTTCCACCGATGTGTGACGTCACGTGAAGAGTCTATTCAGAATCTGCTGGAGTTATACTGACTGTGTAAAGGCTTGAAGATTTAAAGTAGTCGAAAGAATTTCAACGCTAGAGCCAAAGTTCTGGAGGGTTCATTTCTCAAATAGAATATGTATATATATATATATATATACTTGTATTTTAATTGTCTTGTTTTCACTTATTTTTTTGAAATTTATTAAAAATAAACTAATCAATGAATAATATTGAACAAAAGTGACTGCAGTGAAGTCAGTCCTCAAATTAACCTCTGGAGGAATTCTCATCAAGTGGAATAATGTCTGCAAAACTACAATCAATGAACAGAAACCAACCAACCATCAGGTTCATATGCCATCCGGTTCCTTGAATAATAATAATCACAACTTTTAAAAGACAACTTTTTTACACGTTTTCCAATTATTACCATCAAAAAGGGGCGTGGCCTTGTGATTTGACAAATTCTCAGCTGTAGGCTAAAGCACAGAGCATCTTCAAAAACCATTTATTTTGCACCTCAGTTGTTTTCAAAAACACAGAAATGATGTCACAAACTGATTTCAAATCAAGTCCATTTTGTGTACTTATTTATTAACTTTATAATCAGATTAAGAAAAAAAACATTAAGATTGAAATCCTACAATCTTAATAAATGTAAAATAATTTAAGACCACAATAAAAATACAAAATCAAGAGGACTGTGCAAAAAAAAAATAAGATTACAGGCAGCTGTCCATATTTTCACATCTGTTGTAAACATAAGTTGATGGAAATCAATGAGCTCCATACACACAAACACATCTTTTAAAGACGTTGGGAAAAGTCTGTGCGTAGTTGGAGTAAACAGAGAATTTGTGACATTTACGAGGCTTAAGGAAGTTTACGGAGAAAACCTCAGAAATGTAGTTCACTCTTTTTTATTTATTTTCTCTGGTTATGTTCGGTTAGAAGAAAAAAAATCCCGTCCAGGAAGGAGTTGGTGCTTCAGTGGGTTTAAACAAACACATCTGTTGTGTTGAATTTTTTTTTTTTTTTTTTTTGTAAAGTATTTATCATTTTTCTCACAACAGTCTCTGTGGAGCTCAAATCTTCTGAAAGTAGAAAATATGAGAGAAAAGGAGACCTGTTGGAAACAGAGACGCTTCCCCACCACCACCACATCAGGAGCTGTGTGAATAAACGTTTGCCCCCACCCAAACTGATCATGGATCTGTTTGTCACATCCAAACATTTCAGATGCTTTAAAAGAGAAAAAAGGAAAAAGGTGATCAAATGAAAACACCCCTCAGAAACAGTGTTTTGCTCTGGACCTTTTTCCATGTGGAGTTTCTGTGCATTTCTGGAAATAATGACCAAAAAATTTGTCTAATTTTTCTTTGAGAGCATCTCGAAAATGTCCTCTGATCTGCTGGGGAAGGATTTTATGATCCTAGCACTTTTGAGGAAAATTCAAGCAGGTTCAAGACGCAAACTAGAATGACTTGAATGCCGTCAGAATACAGAGGTAGATCAGGATGATACGTAATTCCATCCTGTCAGTGATCGGAATGTTGCGCAGGGTTGATGGGCACAGCAGTTTTCCCAGCCCAGTTTGAGTTTCAGTCCGTTCAGTAAATGTTGAGTTTCTTCTTTTTGGGGGGTTGACACATTTTGCGTGTCAGACGCATCATTTCAGGGAAGCTGAAGTTTAAAGGCGCAGAGAGACAGACTGAAGTCATGGGCAGACGTCCAGTTACTCTTTTATATTGTTTAGCATCAATTTCTAAATGGAAGATTTCGTTTTTAAACCACTAAACTCAAGAATTTGTTTAACATGTCTCTCTCTCTCTCAGTTGTGACTAAGGCTTTATTTTTGTTTGCTTCTCAACTCAAACTAGAACATCTCTTTTCTTTTAAATGACTTCTATGGAAACATAATTTTTTTCCATTCATAAAAACACTTTATATATTTATTTTTAATCACTGGGAGTGTACAACAGTGTTGTTGCTATGGTGACACCGCCCTCTCTACTAAGATTTGGACGCATTCTTTGAATCATAGCTCACTTCATATTCTGGATGATCTCATTCTGCCTGTGTGGATATTTTTATGCCCACTGTGGTTTGCAGTGCAGAAAAAGACATGACCCGAACTGGGGGGCTGCTGCCCGAGAGGCCAGAACTCCACCACTTAACCTCTGCGTGACACACTCGTATGTGCAGGCACTCACCACATCCATTCACTGTAAAATCCCCCCAACATATGGATGCTATAAATTTAAGCAGACCCATAAATTCCTGCAGTGGAGTTTTGAACTCTTCTGGCTCCTCTGGGTTCAACACTATTTGAAAAAGAATTTAAAAATTAAAATTCTGGTCCAAAAGACAGGTTCGCTACACCTCTGCAACCCTTTTTGACAAGAAGTGGCCACTTCATTTTCTGCTAAGACTTTAATAACAACTGAAAAAGGAGGCTTAGTTGTAAGCTCCTGAAGCTAAGCAGATCTTTAACCAAACTTCAGCTGGGATCTGCTTTATAGGGTGGCATTAAAAATATTAGTGCAAAAAAGAAAAAGAGAGCTTAAAACTGATGAAAACTGGCGAGAAAGTCAAACATTTCAGGCGGCCAACATTCTTCAGTGATTCAGAAACATTTGAAGGCCCTACTTCCTAAATTATGCGGTCTTTCAGCAAGTGCTAATAAAACAAGATGACAAAACAATGTGTGTTGCTTTTCGTTGGGTAGGAAGTATGTGAGTGAGTGCTGGGAAGCCGGGGAGTATTGTATGTCATCAAACACTAACATTCTTTAAGTAGGTCAAGTGGAGAAGTGATTCTCAGCCTTTTCCATAAACCTCCTGATGCAACTGAGCTCTGCAAAACAGCAGCTGCTGCTGGGATCAAGGGTCCGGACCCCGTTTTGTCCCACTTCTTTTCCTTCCTTTTCTCTTCTCTTCTTTCATTCTGTCACAAACACAAGCGTCCTTTCCATCAGGATTTAACCCACGCAGAGGGTGGTGCCGCCCGGTTCCCCCTGTTGACCAAAGCTAACCACACTCATCACCAAATTCTGGATTTGCCGTTCCCGTGGCTTCCATTTGTCCACTTTAGACTGGATTACTTCTCCCAGCGTTACATCAGAAGTAGATGGTGCAGTCTGCCTCATGATGACATTACATAGCATTTAGAAGTTCTTCGTCCCTGCTTAAATTCCATCTATGAGGGGGCAGATGTGGGATTCCAGGATGGATTTAACCCTTTGCTCCTCACAGCTGCCGCTCTGATGCCATGCTGTCCCTGACCTGTGATTACTGGGGGAGAGTCGCTCTGGATGCAATGCTGATCTGGAAGAAGCTCTGAGAACTTCAATGGGACGTGTTTTTAAACTTTCTATCTTTAGATTCTGTGAATGACTTCCCAATGAAAGCTAAAATCAATAATAAAAAAAGATGCACTTTTTGTGTGTTTGTCGAGCTTGTGGGTGCATGTGTGTGTGTACTGCAGGAATAGCTAGGAAGTCTCAGTGTGTGAGTGTGTGCATGATGTAGAAGAGATGGTCAGGAGCAGTGTTTGTGATTGTGTTTACCTGCGTTTGTGCAAGTGTGTCTGTCAGTATGAATTGCTGCAGAAAAGGGTGGTCAGTCTCCGTTTGTGCGCATAAATGTGTGTGTGTTTGCCTGCGTAGGGGTGTCTATACTTGTGTGTTTGTGTGCACATGTCTTTGTGCATATGTGTGTTTATGCATACAGGTTTGTGCGTACATCTTTGTGCGTTTGTGTACACATGCGTGTTTATGAGTGTGTGCATGTACGTGTATGTTTATGCATATGTGCTGGGGTGTGTTTGCATGTGTATGTTCATACGTATGTATTAGTTTGTATGTGTGAGTTTGTAAATGGGTGTGCGTGTGGGTATGCTGCAGAAATATTAGGGTCCGTTTCAAGTAGCAGGTTTAACAAATTCAGAGTTCAAACCTGAACTCAGAGTTGACTGACTCAGAGTTTGCAAACTCAGAGTTTTGGGTTTCAGAACAGCTGAAAAGAGTTGATTCAATCAACTTGAAGTTGTTAGAACCAGAATCAGGTGTAAGCGTCGTGACTATAAAAAGTCCTGATCAATGGAGCGAAGACAGCACGATTCACCATGGCAACGGGAACAAACACCTTTAGTTTCATACTTCCGGTGTCAGAAACTGATGTGTTCCTACAAGCATATGCGACTACGAGCAGATTTTCATCAAGAAGATCAACACAGCTGCAGCGGTAAAACAGAGAGAAAATATCTGCAGAGTTAATGCGTACATCTACATTTGAATCATTTCAATTCAGGATAAGAACTAAATAATGTCAGGAAGGTCATTCTGTCACTTGTTAAGTAAGGAATGGTTTTTAATCTGTCAATAACTTAAAGAGGAATCTCCGTAATTGCATAAATCACCATGTTTTGTAACAATTAGAAGTGCATTTTAACGTCTACTCTTCCTCTAAATGTCAGTGGTTGATATATGGGATTTGTAAAGTCATGATCAATAAGCAATCCAATACGTTTCATCCAGAGTAACTGGAAATGCTTTTTCACACACACATGAATATCACTGCATACAAAAAAGAAAAACTGTAGCTGCATGGAAATGTTAAAATAAGCAAACTCCCAACCTTTGCATTCAAAGGTGGCTGCGTTAGCATTGCACTGACATACAGTATAATATGTCCTTCTCAGCATGGTGGATGCTTTGACAGGCATCTCCAGTGTTTAAGGTTTAGAGATTTCCGTTGTTAAGGGTTTAAAATGATGAAAAGAAAAAAAAAGTACTAGATCGCCAGCTAAATCCTTTGTCGACCAAAAACTTTATTTTTCAACCGAAATGGGGGGTGACTCTGTATTATTAATGCGAATTCTTGGAAAAACAGTATCGCTCAAATAAAAATGAATCGGGAAACTCCAGTCAATCGACTCGTGTCCTCAAAATCCTCTCCCGACGTAAATGACATTCCCTCGGATTAAGTTTTAAAACTTGGCATTCTGTTAGCTTTTTGGACCATTTTTTCATTTACTAAGAGTTTTTAGGCTATTTTGGAGTTTAGCTAAAATTTCAGCTACATGCTAGCTGTTTTGGCTACGCAACTTTTTTTTCTAGTTTTTTAGGAAAATTTGGCCTTTAGCTAATATTTTTAGCTGGCTATCAGCTTCAGCATTTTCAGATACAACATTTAGCATTTTTAGCTATCAATTTCAGCATCTTCAGCTATCAGCACTAGCATCTTCAGTGGCCAAATTCATCTTACAACATTCACACTAGTATTATCACAGGTAATGTTATATATCTAGTTCGTAATTATGTTAAAAAGTTATGGTTTTAAAGTTAAAAAATGTAGTTTTAGAGTGTTCAATAAATGTTTATCCTGTTCGACTCGCGACCTAAGGTGTGTTTTGGATTTTAGCCCATTTGTGCGATTGAGTTTGACACCTCTGTTCTATTTGAACATCCTTCACTTTAAGAAGGGGAGGAGACTGCAGGTAACTTAGAGTTTCCTGAAGGAAACCTGCTCCAGACCAGGATACGTTCAGAGCCAGTTGTCATAGTGATTGATTCTGAGTTCAGGTTATTGCTTCATGAAACAGGTTTGGTTTCGCCCACTTTCCCAGGTTTATGTTATCTCTGATTCTGAAACCAGAAACTCAGAGTTTTCCTTAACTCGGAGTTCAGGAACTCAGAGTTTAAACATAACCTGCTTCGTGAAATGGGCCCCTGGTGTAGATGTGTGTGTTGTATGTGTGTATGTGCTGCAGCAATAGCTGCTCAGTCTCGGTGTTGACTCCGTCTCCCCCCGGTCCGGTTGTCGTTCCTAAATCTACATGTTGTTGTTTGTTGTGTTAAAGTGAGTTTCCTCTTTGAAGCGTCAGCCAAACCTAAGCAGGAAAAATGATTTTTACTTTTCCTTTTTTCTCCGGTTTTGCTCACGGTGGAGTTTGGTGGAAAGCCTTTTGTTCTTTGTTTTCTTTGACTTCGGAGCGGGGTAATTAGATCTGTTTAAGTTTGTTATTTTGCCATTTGCTCTGCCTGAAGTTAACCCAAGAAAACACAAATAAATCTTCGTGTGAAGGTCTACACATATCGGTTGCTGGTGGGGCTTCAGAAGTGGGAAGTGGTGAGTTCTTTGTTTTGTTTTATTGTGTGCCAGGATAACATGAACTTTGGGGCTCAGAGGAATCCTTGGACATCTGATGGACATCTGATCCTGGACATTAATTGATGATGTTTAAAGTGAAATATCTTGATCTGATGAAACACAGATCCCTGTTGAGCCTTGCAGTTTTTCATTTGTGTTTCTTGCAGCTGATAGCTGAAACAAACTGAGTAAAGACAGCAAAGGGTTTTGTCAATGTAGAAAACACACCATATTTTTCTCAGTGTAAGGTGCACCAAAAATCTTTGAACTTTCCTGAACATTTACAGCAGGGGTCTCAAACTCAAATCAGCCGGGGGCCGCTGGAGGCGGAATCTAGTTGAGGCCGGGCCGCATCAGGATTTTCATAAGAAAATCGCTGAGAAAACATTCCAATGTTCTTAAATATCTTTATTTTTAACACAAAATAATGAATAAATAATGAACGACATGTATAGATCTTTGTCCGTGTTGATTTATATATATAAAAAAATAAGGGTAGTTAATGTCTGTTTCTGAAATAGTTTATATTGAAGATTAAATTTAAGATATATTGCTAGGGGGTAGAACTAAAAAAAGTTTTTTAAACTTTTTTCTACTCCATTTCAAACTACATAATAGAGGTGTAATGTATTTATGTATAATTTATATAGAATTTTCTGTTGTTGTTTTCTTGTTTTTTACCATGTAGATTAAAAGATGAATAAAAAAAACAAATAAATTAGTACTAAATAAATAAAATAATAATAATGACCAAACAACAGATACAGACAACTGAAGAAACCACATATTGACTGACTAGAGAAAACTAATTATTTGTATTCAGTTTCAAGTGTCTGTATTAACAGATCCTCCTTCAGAGTTAGAGAAGCCCCGGTACCGAGAAAATCTTTGAAGGATTTCACTTTATGTAGATTTTTGTAGAACTCCTCATAATAAATAAATCTGACATACAGTGGTGGACAAAAGTGTTGGTACCCCTCAGTTAAAGAAGGACAAACCCACAATTCTCACTGAAATCACTCAAAACTTACAAAAGTAACAATAAATAAATGTAAAAAAATAAAATTAAACAATCAAAATCAGCCATCACTTTTGAACTGTTGATTAACATAATTATTTAAAAAACAAACTAATGAAACAGGCCTGGACAAAAATGATGGTACCTCAATAAAAGATTGAAAACTATTTGACCAGAGTGACATGATTAACTCAGGTGTGTCCTTTAATTGACATCACAGGTGTTTTATTTATTGTTACTTTTGGAAGTTTTGAGTGATTTCAGTGAGAATTGTGGGTTTGTCCTCCTTTAACTGAGGGGTATGAACACTTTTGTCCACGTCTGTATGTGTCTTACATTCATTGGAGGTGTGGGGTGCTCGTGCGCGCACCGGCTGCATTAGCGCGCATGTGGGAGGGGGGGGGCTGCTTTCTATGGGGATTCTATTCAAACGCGCGTAGCAGAATATCGGACTTCTATCGCGTTTACATGGACTGGAATGCGCGCCGACACAGCCGGTGTGTGAGCCTTAAAAGTCACAGACACGCGCGCGCACGTGCGAGCCAAGCTCAGGATCACGTCTGACAGGCGGGTGAAGCAGATCGCCGCGCGGGGCGGGCTTACAGGTCTGAGGATCGGAGCTTGTGGAGTTCTGGTTAGGAACAGTCAGCACGTCAAAAAACGTATTCCTCGACATCATATGTGTCTCTCATTCATTCTGAGAGAGACATCCACAGACGGAGCTGGTAACCCCTTCGACACGCGGCGCGGCGACAGAAACACATTTTTTGACGAGCCGCGAGCAGCAAGTTCCCCGCGCGGGGCACACGAATTTGTCACACAAATCGCGTTTGGTGCTTCATGGCTCCTCCTCCGCCCAGCTGATTAGAGGAAGGAATGAATAATAGACAGAGGCACTGGACAGACCGCCGATGTCCCGCCTCCAGAGTCATATACCTCACTGTGATTGGTTCATTCAGCTCTGCACATAGCAACTGTCATTCATATCAGCCTTGCGGGCCGCACGAACAGTAATCTTTCATATGAAGACGCGGGCCGCAAATTATCATCCTGCGGGCCGCAGATGGCCCGCGGGCCGCGAGTTTGAGACCCCTGATTTACAGCGTTCCAATGAAGAGCTTGTATCGTATGACAGAACTGAGGGCCACCAGCGTCTCCGCCTGATGCGTTCACTGAACTCCGGAGCTCAGCTCACTACAGAATGAATTCTGGTTGTGTTTACTGACCTCAAACTGATTATTGTAGTACACAGAACTCAGAAATCTGTCAAAATGTTTTAGTGATAAACTGTAAAGGTTGTAATCAGGAGCCTGTAGGAGGGACACTCACTGTGCTGAAAAGGTGAGAAAATTGTTTCTATTTGAATTATTACAACTGGACAAAAAATAAAGTTTGATTA
The DNA here is from genome assembly GCF_002922805.2 of Oryzias melastigma. Taxonomy (NCBI): domain Eukaryota; kingdom Metazoa; phylum Chordata; class Actinopteri; order Beloniformes; family Adrianichthyidae; genus Oryzias; species Oryzias melastigma. The sequence continues at coordinate 27,467,419 of NC_050518.1, forward strand.
TTGAACAACAAAATATGGATTCTCTTGCATTCACTTAAAAGAAAAATATTTATTTTACATGAGAAAAATGTAAAACTTCTGTTAAAAGAAAATTAAAAAACAAACAAAAAATGAATTGTGACAGTAACATCTGTCCCACATTAGAGGCTTTTTGCTCTATTATCTGTTTGCTCTGCTGCTGCATAGAACAAGTTAAACTGTACAAATGAAGCTGTACTAAAAAGTTAGATAAAAAAACTTAAAGATTACCCCCCTCCCCCCCAAAAAACAAAAAAAAACTGCTTTTGCAAAAATAAATGAGTTGACCAAAAAAAAATCTCAGTTTCAAATTTTCCTTTAGTGACCATGAAGCTAATCCACTTCAGCTGCATCATCTCAAATCCTACGGAGCCCCCAAAGAGTCATCAGAATAAAAGAAAAATAGAAGTAAAAGAAAATAGATATTTATTGATTACTATCTGGTGTGCACACTAGCTAGAGAGCACCAGATCCTGTTTAAAAAAACAAAATCTGGTGCAGACCAGACACTGTTTTAAAAAAATTCTTGTTACTATCATATTCCTTTTTTTTTTTTTTTAGAAAAAAAAAAGTTTTTATTTCGATGTCCCTTCAGGGGCCCTGTAATGTCCTTCTTTTATTTGTCCCCTTTTTGTGGTTCTTCCCCTAAACAACAGTAAAGTTCTGAGATGACAAAGAAGAGTGGACAAACTGAGAATGTCATCCATATAATGTAAAGACTCAATCATGTCCTGCAGCGTCAGAGACCAATAATAGAAGAAAAACTGACTGGATTCTAAAAGTGTTGCAGTGTAAGGGCAGGTCATGGTTTTCTAAAGGCAGCACTGTCTTCTTCACACAATACTTTTCCACATTTTTTAATCAAAAATAAAAATGTTTCCTTCTTTTTTGTTGATAAACGCAATAAGTTTCAATATGAATATTTGAAAAGCGGGACTGTTTATGTTTTTGATGGTAATTTTCCCATTTTTAATCTATTTGAAACCGTTGGAACTTCTTTTGTTTTTTAAGCCTTTTGATCTCTGAAATGTATCTGATTAAGTTTGGTGCTGGGTTTCCGTGTTTTTGAATTACTTTTCGTAGTAAAATATCAAGGCAACTATATTGTCTAAAAAAACTTAGTTTATAGACAGTAAAATAAACAAAGTCGATCAGGTCAACCTCATATTTCCAAAGACACCTGAGGAGATTAAATGGATTTACTCAAACTCAAAGTTCAGTTTTACTTCAGTTTATATGTGAAAATAAAGTTTACACTGAAAAATGTGTTAGTTTGTTATGTTTTCATTTGTAAATATGAACAATTTTAGTGCATGATTAAAGTAACTACTTGAAAAGTTTGTTTTAAACTATAAAACATTGAGAATTTTAACAGGAAGTCATTTTCTTTTAATGTATTTACTTTAAAAAATGTATTTTACCAAGACTTTGATCGCTTTACATTTATGCAAAATCTTAACATCTCTGCTGCAATCAATCTAATCCAGTCTTAAAGTAAAAACTGAATATCAAACAAGATCCATCAGCCAAATGTAGTTAGTTGAGTTAGTTGGTATTTTTTTAGTAAACCATGTTTTGTGACACTTTGAAAGTAAAAAAGAAACCTCAAATGCAGCCTTTTAAATGTTTGCTCTAAATTCTCTTCCTACCAAAGATTCAGATCAAGCCAATCAAAACTCACTTTTGAAGCTGACTGATAACAGGTGTGACTGATCCACCAATAAGATCAGCGGATCCCCTCACCTGGCCGCAAAGAGCTCTGAAAAACAGAAGTTTGCTGCAATGCAGCATCAGTTGCAGCTGGAAGCAGCATCAGCTGAATCCTGACTGAAGACGCTCTTCCAGGTGAACAACTAGGACACCTGAAAACAAAGAGGATGTGGTTCTGAACATGCAGACGTCACACTCCATTACCCAGAATCCCCTGGGAACAAGCATGCCTGCCTCATTTGAAGAAATCATGTAAGTTCATGTGATGACCCATCATTGGGTAAGAGCAGAACTTCCATTAATACTTTTGTCTTCTATAGGCTTCAAGTATGGCGAGTGTGGGAGAACGGTGTTGGTTGTCACAATGACGTAATGTTAACAACAGTGAAAACAGCAGAACATAAGTTTTATTTTGAAAAATTTTCAGATGAACTTCACACTCACTCGCATGATTTCCAGTCAACTTCACAAAAAAGTTCTCCGGCAAAAATTGAAGCAAACGAAAGGGATACGGAGCGGCGGAGAGGCGGGACTGGAGTGGATCCAGCCTGAGTGTCTCCTGCACTGTTCAAGTTACGTAAAGACTCCGGCATCTGCACCGGAGCCAGACCGGATGCAGTGTGAACTCGGGGTAAGAATGGAACCCCAATACCTCCCTGCTTCACACCCAGCATGAAGGGGTTGGGCTGGGGGGTTAAACTGCCAAATTGTTCCTGAGCACGGCTGTGTCTGCAGCTCACCGCTCCCCCAGAGGATAGGTCAAATGGGGAGAACAAATTTCACACACCTGAGATGGCCCGCGGGCCGCGAGTTTGAGACCCCTGATTTAGATTGAGACATGGTCAGTTTATTTTACTCAAAGGTAAAAATGGCCGACAATACAGTAAATAATGATCAACCATCATTGCAGTCCAATGTGTGGAAACACTTTGAATTTAGCTAAGATGTGGCCATATGGTTTTGTTGCCAGAAATGATGGAGCTGAAGGTAAACAATCTGGAAAACTTGACGCAGTTTTAGCTCCAACCTCACGTCTGTGTCTTGTGTGTTTGGGCCTGGCATTTTATGCTGTCATTTTAATAACAAACACATTCTGTTCAGTTCTACACACACGCACACATGGTCACACTCTTGGTACGCTCGCCTCACATTTGACAATGATGCACTGCATTGTTTCATTACTCCTAAATGAGACCCACATGTTCTGACGGAGTCTGCTAAACAACCTGCTGCAGGCCAGCCGCCCATCAGCCAGCGTTACATCCAGACCCGCCCCTCGCTGAGACTCACAGCCAGGATTTTCATCATCACACAGCATCTGTGCCTCAGTGAGGGACTGAGGATCACATATTGCTCGCTTGTGTTCTGGTGTGATCAGCCAGAAACAGAACCGACGCCTCCCTGGGAAACCTGGGAGGGGGCTGCAGAAGGCCAAAGAGCTTTGAATCATTCCTGACAAAAAGAAAAAAACCCAAACAACTGATCTCCATTATACAAAACTGGCTCCACCCTAGTTTAATAAATCCATTTGGTTTGCTTTGCTGCAATTTCTTCACTTTGGAGTTCAAGATTTCTTCAGTTCTTCCAAAAACAAATGGAAGTTTTAAAGTTAAAACAATTACATTTAGAGAAATCGTTCATTTGACTCCATTAAAGGTAGCTTTACTGTTTAATCAAATAGAAATGAAAACAGTAACTTTTAAGAGTACTTAAGTACTAAACTGTAGTTTATACATTAGATGTATAGTTTAAAATGTATGGAATCAGGCAAAAACAGTTTTTTATGATACATTTACTTAAGTAAAAGATATTTATATATATATAAAAAGCAGAAAAAAACAACTTCAGAGGTTATAATTTTAATAACATTTTACTGGAGAAAATGTAACTGTAACCTTCCACTGTCAGCCTTGCAACCCTGTCACCCCAAAAGTATCTGGGATAGGCTCGAGCAACCCTGTAACCCTAAAGCATGTGTTAAAGTTGAGGTCCGTCAAAATGTCTTAGTGCAACTTTGATAAAGCTGCATTGTTTTTTAATTTAAAATAGAAAATAGAATAGAAAATAGAAAAATTTTTCTTTGACCCTGAGAGCCACAGTGGAGAGATCAAAGAGATCAAAGACCCCTGTACTACACTAACATAGTCTACACCACATGTTTAGGTTTAAGTTTAATTCATTTATTTAGCGCCTTCAAATGACCTCGGCCAAAACAAGGCACCGTACAATAAAAGTTCAAGGAATAGTAAAAACAGCTAAAATATTAAAAAGCATTTACAAATAAAAAGTAGACATAAAAATAAAAAATATATAAATTAGTGACATAGAAGCATAAAAACGGGCTGCACGGTGGTGCAGTGGTTAGTGCTCTTGCCTCACAGCGAGAAGGCCCCGGTTCGACTCCCGGCTGGGACCTTTCTGTGTGGAGTTTGCATGTTCTCCCCGTGCATGCGTGGGTTTTCACCGGGGACTCCGGCTTCCTCCCACCGTCCAAAAACATGCTTCATAGGTTAATTGGTGACTCTAAATTGCCCCTAGGTGTGAATGTGAGAGTGAATGTGTGTGATTGAGGCCCTGAGACAGACTGGAGACCTGTCCAGGGTGTACCCCGCCTTCGCCCATCAGCAGCCGGGATAGGCTCCAGCACCCCGCGACCCCGAAAGGGACAAAGCGGTCAAGAAGATGGATGGATGGAAAAGCATAAAAACACTAGATAAAAACAAAGATAAAACAATAAAACACACCAGCAGAACATGCTATGTCAAATGCCTGGTGATAACAATGGGTTATGTGTCAAAGTCAAGGCCCAGGGGCCGGATCCGGCCCTTCAGGTAATTCTATTCGGCCCTCTAGATCATTTTATTTTATTGTTATTAATGGTCCAATGTTATCTAATTTTGACAAAATATATTTTTATGAAGAGTAAAATATTTAAAGTTATTTTATGTTTAAGTTGATTTATTCTGGAATTATATTTCTGCCTTTTTATTATTCAGAATTATGTTAAAAAGTTACAGTTTTACAAATTGTCATTCTGCTAGCTTTTTAGACTATTCTGGCATTTACCAAGATTTTTTTGGCTATTTTGTTGTTTAGCTAATATTTCAGCAACATGCTAGCTGTTTCGGCTAATTTAAGCTTTTTTCAGTTTTTTAGGATATTTTGAAGTTTAGCTATGTTTGTCAGCTACATGTTAGCTGTTTTAGCTAACCTATTTTTTCAGGTTTTTAGGCTAATTTGGCATTTAGCTAATATTGTAGCTGGCCATCAGCTTCAGTGTTTTCAGCTATCTATTTCAGCATCTTCAGCGGCCAAATTCAGCTTACAGCATTCAAACTAACATTATGACAGATAATGCTACATATCTAGTTCATAATTATGTTAAAAAGTTAAGTTTTAAAGTTTTAAAAATGTAGTTTTAGTGTTCAATAAATGTTTATCCTCTTCGTCCTGCGACCTAAGGTGTGTTTAGGATTTTGGCCCGCTGTGAGATTGAGTTTGACACCCCTGATTTTTTTTTTTTTTTTTTTTTTGACATCCCTGATTTAAAGGAAGTTTATAAAGATGTTCATTTAGTCAGGAATGTATGTTTCGGTTGACAGAAGGATAGCATTAGCGTCTTATGGGAAATTCTATTATACCTTAGCAATCGATTGAAATCGATTTTATTAATCCAGCCCTAATTTTTATAATGTTTAGTGAAAAGTTACTTTTTTGTCTTTTCTATTGTTATGTGGAAAATGTGATCAAATGTAAAGTAAAGACAAGTGGAGTATCCAGAAATTTAAAAATAATCTTACTTGAGAACATTGTTCATCAAGTAGAAGTTTAAAGTAGTCATCCAAATGTTTCCTTAAGATGAAAAAAAGAAAAAAAAGCCTAGTTACTGTTCAGCAGTTGAGCTTGCTTTTAATTAAAAACTTGATAAGTCAGAGTAAAGTGCAAATTCTGGTATTTCCTTTATATATTTTTTAAAAAGTGTGTCCAACTGGACAACCTGATTAACCTTAAAGTCTTCTTAACAGTGAGGTTTTCACAGATGTGTAAACCTAAAGATACCTATATGTTGTTGGTAGAAAATACTGATAACCAATGTTTCAAAATGTTTTTTATTCAAACGCCTCACTATACATCACTGATACTTTACAAGCAACGCCAGGTATTGCTAACATTAGTGTGCAGTAAAGACCATAAATGTAACAAACTCAACAGCCAGAGAACCGTTTTTATCAATAGAAATCTAATCAATTAAAGCAGTTAAATAAGAGTGCAGTTTTTAATAAAGTGAACCAAGTATGAGTTTGTTCCCGCCCACCTCTACATCCTGAAGAGCTCTGGAGTCCCTCAGAAAGTTGCTGCTGTTTTTTTTTTTCCTTCTGTTTGTCAAAAACAGAGCAGACAATCATCGTATTGATTATCTGTCCTGTCCTCCCTCAAACACACACAGACACTCACAGAATATCATAGTCGCTTTCTGTTTGCTGCCCGTCCTCCTCAACATCTGCCTAATCAGTTCCTCTCCACACACACAAAAGTTGACCTGTGGGGGAGGAAATTGAATTAACGGGACGTAATGCAGATTCTTGTGGATGCAATCAGTGTAAAGTAGGACTACAGGGCCTTTGTGAAAGACTGCGGTCGGGGTCGGAGAGGCAGCACCCGCAGGGGAAGCTGTCCTTATCACTACATTACAGCTGGGGGCTGTGGGTTTGTGGGTGGATGCTGGGTGTCCCGTCTCAGCGATCACCTGTCCTTTACAAGGACCTCAGTATGATGGTAAATTCCCATCAAAGTTTGATATGATTCGGGAAATACACAGGAAATAATATCATTCTTGAAATAAGTTAAAAACTGCTAAATGTTTTTCTGTTATAAATGAAAAAAAAAACCTACCAGCAAAATTAATAGAATTATCTCTGAATCTATTTCATTATAATTTAATTATGATTATGCTGCTTATAGTCCAAATTGTCTTTGGACATAATTTCAACAGAGCAGCAGGGGTTCATTGGAAAATTGGAGTTGTGGGCGGGACCATTGGATGACTACTCCCTTCTCCTTCCCCTGACTGAGGGTCAAGAGCACGGACCTTCTGGCCCAGCCAGCGTATTTTCTATGTAACAACTAAAATCTTATTTAAACAGCATTTTTTTATGTGCTCCTGATTAATGATGATTGAATAAAGAAATACTCAGAAATCTAATTTTAATCTTAATTCCCTGCCTACTACGCTAGCGATCCATCTGCTGGAAAACTCCGCTGACCAGTGTCTGGATGAGCTAGAATACGCCGCCGCAGACGCTGCCGTTCCCTTGACTTTTGTGGTCTTGTTTCCACTCTTGTCATCGCTTATGGCTTTTGTTGTTGTGTTTTGTCATTGTAATGTTGGCTTTTGTTATCCTGTTGTCAGCTTTTGTCGTTGTGTTGTGGGTTTTTTCATTGTTGCTGTGGTTCCACTTTTTTCGTCCTGTTGTTTGTTTTTGTCATCGTGTTGCGGCTTTTGTTGTTGAGCTTTGGGTTTTGTCTATGTAATGTCATCTTTTGTAATTGTGTTGTGGCTTTTACCGTCGTGTTGTGGGTTTTGTCATTGTAATGATGTCTTTTGTCGTCCTGTTGTGGCTTTTGTAGTTGTTGTGGTTCAACTTTTTTGTCCTGTTGTTTTTTTTGCCATCGTGTTGTGGTTTTTATTGTCATGTTGTGGCTTTTGTCATTGTGCTTCTGCTGTTGTTTATGTGCTTCCGCTTTTGTCAGTGTTTCTTTTGTTGTGCTTCTGCAAAGACCTTTGTGGATCTATTTGTCTGAAAGTGGATTTATCAGAATGGGGCGGAGCTGGGAGCTTGTGGCCCCGCCCAGCATGTTTTTTCTACGTCACAAATATGTCCTGTTTTTCATCTGCTCTTGATTCCCAACGGTTTGAATAAAGACAAACTTTTAAATGAATTTTTGAGTTTCTTTTTTTTGATCTATCAGAAAAAATGCTACACGAACATGTTAAAAACACACAAAATAAGCACTATTTTCATCGGAAGGTCTTTAAATCTAAGTTCTGAGTATTGTTAGATCTTACTTCAAAGGTTAATTTAGTCTCATAATCAAATTAAAGTAGAAACCAGACAAAAATACTTGGTGTGATTTTTTTTTTTCAGGTTATATTTTTGCTCTTGTTTTCGTTTCATTTTTAGCCTCCGACCGCCTCACGTCTCCCTGGACTTGGTGTTTTTCTGAGCTTGTGGTCCGTTCAGACCGCCCGTTGTCTGGGCTGTCATTGTCCGGCGCTGCTTGTCAGCTGTGTTTTCCACTCTGCTTGTCATTGTTTCTCCCCGTCTGTTAATTATTTTTGTGCTGGTACTTTGCCTCCTCCTGATATAGTGTTTCCTGCTTTTGTCTGTTTTTTTTTCCACAGGCTGGCCGTCTCTGGACCCGTGCCAGTCGCTCCCTCCTACCTTCAAACCCAGCGCTCACATCTACGCCTGCAATCTTTTCTCCCTCCGATCTCCCTTCCTCCTCTTGACACTTGAGAGAAAACACCAGAGCTGGTGATACGGGGAGCTGCCGCTGTTTGTGCACGAGGGAGGGAGTCAGGGGTTAATCTCACTCTTTCTCTCCCTCCCTCTTTTGTTGCGGCCCCTCACTTTCTCAACACTCGGACAGAAGGAACTGATACTGCGCCAGTGTGTAGTTGGCTCTTGATCTTTGTGGATTGAACATGACTGATGGGATTGTGTAACCGACGCCTTCTGCCAACAACAAGAGCTGGTAAGGCTTTCATACAAATGTGGAAGTTGCATCTCATGCTGCTTATTTTGTCCCTTACGGTGTGTTGAGGAGACGAGTCAAAGAGAACGTTCTGGTTCTGGGGCATGCTTTTCATCCTTCTCTTCCTCTAGTTGCTGGAGTTACCGGCTTCCTCGTGTTGTTGTGAGCCCTGCGGTGTCTCTGCAGGGCTCTGAGGGCGCTCCCACGCTCTCCCAAACAGAAAAGAAAGCAGCGATAACCCTTTAAACATGCGGCTGCAGCATCACACTTCTGTCCCTTTAAAGCAGCTTCACTCAAACTTCTTCTGCTTCTCTTCGGCGACGCTTTGGTTGTCCGGACAATAGTTTTCCCTTTTTCCTCCAAGGTGGAGGGGAGGTTGAGGTGGTGAGAAAATTGGAAACAGAGCCACCCACCGTGGAAGTGAGTCAGCCCAGCGTTTAGTGGTGTGTTGACTTTGGAAATGGCAGAGAATGGGGGGGGTGGTGGTGGTGGTGATGGGGTCAGAGGTCAGAGAAGGAGAAAAAAACTCCTAATGTTCATTATTGTTCATATTTTCAAATGAATTTCTGTCAACAAGCGTAAAAGGGAAGATGGACAGAAAAGGGAGGAGAGCTGGAGGCCAGAGGCTGTTTATAAAGGGAGGGAGCGGCTTGTGTCCATCCGGGACAATCCCAAGTGCTGAAAGCCTCCCCACCCTGATCCCAAACATCTTTTCTCCCTTTTTGCTCTGTCTTTCCCATTCTGCTTTTGTTAGGTCTCAACAAAAGCTGCATTTTTGGAAAAACATGCAACTTTGTTTTCTTTTGCTGTTGTCATTTTGGTAGAATTTTCACTTTTTTTCTGCTCATTTTCATCATTTTTTCATAACGTCATGCATACTTTGAAAGCTCCTTCATGGCTTAATAATTAAGACATCAGTGAAATCCTGCAGGTGAGCGAAGCGCTCCAGAAGTTGGAGGAGATTCCATCTCTGTTTGCTGCATAGCCAGAAAAGCAACAAATGCAGGTTTAGGTATGAAAACTCAGTTTGGAGCTAAAGGAGTCATTCTGCAAAAGGGGTGTCAACCTCAATCACACAGTGGGCCCAAATCCAAAACACACCTTAGGTTGTGGGCCAAACAGGATAAACATTTATTAAACACTCTGAAAGTCAATTTTTAAAACTCTAAAACCGTAACTTTTAACATAATTATGAACTAGACATGTAGCATTACCTGTGATAATGCTAGAGTGAATGCTGTAAGATGAATTTAGACGCTGAAGCTGATGGCAGCTACAGTATTAGCTAAATCCCAAATTAGCCTAAAAAAACCCTAAAAAAGGGATAAAAAAAAACTTAGGTTAGCCAAAACAGCTAGCATGTAGCTGAAATATTAGCTAAACTCCAAAATAGCCTAAAAAATCTTAGTAAATGCCAAAATAGTCCAAAAAGCTAGCAGAAGGCAAATTTTTAAAACTTTAAAACTGTAACTTTTTAACATAATTATGAATAATAAAAAGACAGAAATATTATTCCAGAATAAATCAACTTAAATCTTAAATAACTTTCAGTATTTTACTCTCCATAAAAATATATTTTGTCAAAATTATAGAAGTTTGAAATGAGCGCAAGATAACATCGGACCGTTAATAACCCTGGGGCTTGACTTTGACACATGAGTTCTACAAATACCTAAATAATGCTCTTAAAATCCAACTCTGATCATCCTCGGATCCATTTTCAAAGCATCCCTGATTATGTTTTCATATAGTAAATATATTTCCCTCTTATTTGAGACAGTACTTGGTACCTTGTACTCCCCAACATAACCTACACCGCTATAACCTTTTTTTTTCTGTACAAAGAATTAACAATCTGGGAAACTTTTATTTTCTTTTAAGGCACCAAATGACTTAAACAACCTTCTTCAATCATTACGTTCGATAAGGTCATTCCCAGCATTTAGAAAAGCTCTTGAGCACACGTCATTGTTTTTTTATTTCATATTACCATTAATTGGACGTGTGTTTTATTTGTATTTATGTCCCTTTTTTTTCACATGGAAGCTGCTGCCTTTTGTAGTGTAAGATTTTGTTATGAATTGTGATGAGAAGGAGAGGTGTCTATTGTGAGCCTGTGTGTTTTGTATGAATGTGTGTAACGTGTTGTGTTATCTTTTACTGTCAAATTAGTTTTGTTTAGTTTTCTTTACTGATTTTTTTTTCTTTGCCATTCTTGTTTGAATCTGGTTACATACTGCAAAGGAGGAGATGTTTCATCTCAAGAGGCTTTATCTCCTATTTTTGATTTAAATTTCAAATAAATAAAATAAATATTTGAATTATGATGATGCTGTTTTTAGCCAAAATCCAAAAACCCATGTGGTTTTCTAGAACATAGTTTCTGCAGAGCGGCAGGAGTTTGAGTTACCCCGCCCCCCTTCCTATCATCCAAAGCTAGCTAGCAATCTCTGAGCTATCCAGCTATCCAAATTCCAGCTCAGGCGAGGAAAACAAAGACATTCATGGATCTGTTTGTCTAGAGGTGGATGAAAAAGTGGTCACAATTTTGACCTCCATTTTCTTTAAATATGTCCGCCATCATCAGAAAAATGCAACAAGACTATGTTAAAAATACTGTTTTCAACAGAGTGGGTCTTTAAAAAGAAAGGAAACATAAACAGAGAGCAGCATTTCATCTCCATCCCTGATTTGTTTAAAGTTTTGCCACAAATGGACGCGACTCACTGCAGGACAAAGTTCTCTGAACTTCTCCCTCATTGTCCAACCTGCCTGACCTCCCTCCAGCTCCTCTTTCTCCTCCTCTTCCTCTTCCCTGCCTTCCTCCCTCTGCTCTGCCTGTGTACCCAGCGATAAGGGGACATCGACGGTAGCACTTCCCCTCGCCACGCAAAAGCAGGAAGTGCTGATTTCCACCGCCGGCTCCCTGGACAAACTCTGCTCTCTGTCCACTGGGAACCTGGCGTGCACGCGCGTGAAATGGCAGCAGTGAACCGGGCGCACAGGCTCAGAGGAGCACGTGTTGAGAGGAACCTGTGCGCTCACAATGCCTCCTGTATGTGCAGCTGTGCACATGAGAAAGCACCTGGGAAGCAGCCCGCCCGCTGTCTGCGTGACCTCCGACGGGCTCACAGGTCAAAGGATGATTGGATAATTATTTCTCTAATCACAGTGCATGTTTTGTTGTCACCATTTTTGACCATTGAGGCCAGGGGTGGCGCTGTTGAGCTAAAAACAACAAAAACAACCATTCATCAGCTAATGCATTCCAGTTAGTGGGTGGCTTGGGGGGGGTGAAAGAGGAGCAAAAGTAGAGAAATTAGTAAAAAAAATAAATATAGTTTTTGATGGTAAAGTGAAAATAAAATTCAACCAAACATGTGACAAAACATTTAAACAAACATGAAAAAAATGATTTTTTTCAAGAGAATCTACGGAACTAAATTCAGGCCAATATTATTTGAAACCCAAATAAAACATAAAAAAAAATAGTAGTGTTTGGCCAAAAAAAATTAAAATCTGAAAATTTCTGTTTCAAAAATAGTACAGACAATACATCCGTATTCTCACCATAGTTATCCAAGTTCTCAGA
>NC_050518.1:27479557-27487624 GCF_002922805.2 Oryzias melastigma
AAAAAAAATAACTATAGTTTTTGATGTTAAAGTGAAAATAGAATTCAACCAAACATGTGACAAAACATTTAAACAAACATGAAAAAAATGATTTTTTCAAGAGAATCTACGGAACTAAATTCAGGCCAATATTATTTGAAACCCAAATAAAACATAAAAAAAAATTGTAGTGTTTGGCCAAAAAAAAATTAAAATCTGAAAATTTCTGTTTCAAAAATAGTACAGACAATACATCCGTATTCTCACCATAGTTATCCAAGTTCTCAGAGTCAGTGAATGCACCGGGACGGAAGTTGCCCCCCCTCATCCATTTTGATTGGTCTTTCGTGTTAGCCCTCCCCCAACGCGCCACAAGATTTGAAAATGAAAAAAATAAAAATTTTAAAATGGAAAAAAAGTTTTGAAATTGAAATTTTTAGTTTTCACACCTAAAAAAATGAACATTTGAAGCAAAAAATAATTATGTTTGTTTTAGAATAGCAAAAGGTTTTAGACATTTTTAATTTTTCTGGCCAAACACCAATCAATATTTGTTTGGTCTTATTTGGATTTTCATTCATAATAGCCCATAAGAATCTGGAAAAAATATGGTACTCAAGAATAGATAGCTGGAAGTCCCGCCCCCTGCCGGAGATGGACGAGAAAAAACATCATTTACGCCCCAAATCATTGGCCCGTTTTAAGCTTTCAACCTGTTTTCTCTCTCGTTTTCGACCTTATTTGTGTCTGGTTTTTTTAAAAATATAATTTCTGCGAGAGGGCTGCACGGTGGTGCAGTGGTTAGCGCTCTTGCCTCACAGCGAGAAGGCCCCGGTTCGACTCCCGGCTGGGACCTTTCTGTGTGGAGTTTGCATGTTCTCCCCGTGCATGCGTGGGTTTTCACCGGGGACTCTGGCTTCCTCCCACGGTCCAAAAACATGCTTCATAGGTTCATTGGTGACTCTAAATTGCCCCTAGGTGTGAATGGGAGAGTGAATGTGTGTGATTGAGGCCCTGCGACAGACTGGAGACCTGTCCAGGGTGAACCCCGCCTTCGCCCTTCAGTAGCCGGGATAGGCTCCGGCACCCCCGAGACCCGAAAGGGAAAAAGCGGTCAAGAAGATGGATGGATGGATGAATTTCTGCGAGATTTCTTCTTCTGGCTAGAGATTGATTCTGGTACCATCTTGTGTGTGACCAGATGCCCTCCGATTTTTTTAACTGGTTTAGAAGAAAACAAAGATGGGAGAAAAAAACTCACCTGTGGATGAACGGTGAGGACGAGGAGACCACAGCAGGTCTTTTAAGGATTTGGACGATTAGAAACTCTGAAGATTTGAGCCGGGGCTGCGGCTGGGTCAGAGGTCAAGAGGGGTGAGGAGGTCAAAACGGGCCCAGCAGCTCTACTTAGAACAGGATATCCTGCGAGGAAAACTCATCTGTCTCCCGTTCTCGTTTTCATTTGGTTCCTGGAATTCCCACAGAGGGCACAGAGGAGAGGAGAGGTGTAACCTTTCACTGAAGCCCCAGAGAAAACACGCCTTCATCCGTCATCAGTGACAGCCGGGAGACCAGGATGATTCAGGCTTTAACACAAACTCGTTGTGATCTGGGGGAATACTGGAGGTTCGTTCTTCCACTCGTTAAAGGTCAGCAGCCAAGACAAATTTACCGTCAGAGTTTTGTCCTTATCATAGCAAGGGTGGGAAAAGCGTGAGTGGTTCCTCTTCCTGAGAAATGATCAAAGTTCAGCCTGATATCTGTGACCAAACTCTTTGAAAGCAGAAAATCCAACCCAGATTGTCACATCTTCTCATTTTTAAGCTGTTTTCTTTATGTTTTACTTTCCGTAAATCTAATTGGAGGTCCCCCCAGTTCTGTTTTTATTTATCCCCTCTCAGGTTAATGATCAAAGTTTCAAGCTATTGAAGCACCAAAAGCTTGAAACTGAATGAAACAAATCTGTCTTTTATTTCCGTTGTGGCTTCTGTTGTCGAGTGGTGGTTTTTGTTGTCATGTTGTGGCTTTTGTCGTCGTGTTGTGGTTTTTGTCATCGTGTTGTGGCTATTGTTGTCGTGTTGTGGCTTTTGTCATCATCTTGTGGTATTTGTCATTGTGTTGTGGCTTATGTTGTCGTGTTGTGACTTTTGTTGTCGTGTTGTGACTTTTATTGTTGTGTTGTGATTTTTGTCGGCATATTGTGGCTTTTGTCATTGTATTGGAGTATTTGTCGTCGTGTTGTGGTTTTTGTCGTTGTGTTCTGGTGTTTGCCATTGTGCTGTGGGTTTTGTTGTTGTGATGTGGCTTCTGTTGTTGGGCTGTGGCTTTTGACCTTGTGTTGTTACTTTTGTCATTGTGTTGTGGCTTTTGACCTTGTGTTGTTGCTTCTGTCATTGTGTTGTGGCTTTTTTGTGTTGTGGCTTCTGTTGTGTTGTAGCTTCTGTTGTTGTGTTGTGGCTTTTGACCTTGCGTTGTTGCGTTTGTCATTGTGTTGTGGCTTTTGTCATTTTGTTGTGGATTTTGTCGGCGTGTTATGGATTTTGTCGTTCTGTTGTGGATTTTGTAATTGTGTTGTAGATTTTGTTGTTGTGGCTTGTGTCGTTGTGTTGTTGATTTTGTCATTGTGTTGTAGATTTTGTCATTGTGTTGTGGCTTTTGTCGTTGTGTTGTGACTTTTGTAGTTTAGGTGTTTTTGTGTTGTGGCTTTTGTCATTATGTTGTACCTTTTATCGTCGTGTTGTTTGCTTACTTCGTTGTGCTTCAGCTTTTGGCTTTCCCATCACCCATAACTGAGAGTTCTCTGTTTATATCCCCTCCTGCTAGCTTCGAGCCCCATAAAACTCAAATTTTAGAGCTACAGCAAAAATGTCGATCAATACAGTCGTACAGTTTTATCCAGATTCCAGCTCAGACGAGGAAAACAAAGACGTTCTTGGATCTATTTGTCTGCAACAGAATGGGGCGGAGCAAAAAGCTTGTTGCCCCGCCCATCATATTTTCTACTTCACAAATAAGATCTTTTTCAAACTGCATATTTTTCATCTGCTCTGATCTGATTCAGAATGATTTGAATAAAGACATGATCAGAAATGGGCGACAGTGGCTCAGGTGGTAGAGCGGGTCGGCCAATGATCGAAGGATAGGCGGTTCGATTCCGGCTCCCTCCAGCCAAGTGTCGTTGTGTCCTTGGGCAAGGCTCTTAACCCTACTTGCCTCCAGTGTGGCTCCACTGGTGTGTGGATGCGTATGAATGTTCCGGTGATGGTCAGAGGGGCTGTAGGCGCGTACTGGCAGCCACGCCTCTGTCAGCCTGCCCCAGGGCAGCTGTGGCTACAATAGTAGCTTACCGTCACCAAGTATGAATGAGGTGTGAATGAATAATGGATGCACAATGTAAGCGCTTTGAGTGTCCTGAAAAAGCGCAGATAAATCTAATCCATTAAATGCTAAATTGAGCTTAATTTTCTTGATCTATCAGAAAAAATGATGAACATGTTAAAAACACACAAAATAAAACACTATTGTGAGACTACTTGGTGACAGTTTCTTTCTGCCTCACTCAATCTGAGAAATGGAATCAGGAAAAAAATAACCATACTTTAGACAAAAACTACACAAAACATCAAAAATAGGAAGTGGAAATGATTGAAAAATGATTGTAAACATTTTTCTGCTTTTTTGGACTCTACAGTAACGATACTTCATGTAAACCAGGAAATCAGGAAACGGCTTAAAAAAGCAACTTTTTCCTTCCAAGAATTTCTCACAAGCAGATTTCCTGAAACTCCTTTTGTTCACACATCATGTGCCATTTAACAGCACGCTTCACATGAAAACAGCACTTTCTAAAGCAAGGGTGGGCAAACTACGGACTGTTTAATGGGGCCCCCCACTGGAAAAATCATGGTGTCTCCCAATAAATGGTGCAAATAATTTTGTTGATTTTCTGACATTCCTGTGTGTTTTTCAATCATTTTTCTGATCATTCCAACATCGCGTGATCACAGCCTTTCTTTAAGTTTGCATTTTTCCTGGGAGACATCAATCCATTGGTGCAAGTGGCACTACAATGAAAACAAAAGTCACAATTAAAAAAAATGCTCTGTGTAAATAATATCTTTTAATTTCCAATCAGAATGAAAGGATGTTTTCATCCAGATTCTGTTCCTCTCTCTTTTGAATGGGTTACCTGCACACCTCACATCTGTTTCTGGTCCGGCTCTTCTGACAAATTTTAGAACCCTTTGTGCCCCACAAGTCAAAAAGTTTGCCCACCCCTGCTCTTAAGGAATTTTCAGTTGCTTTATTTTCCATTTCTTTCATTTTTTGTTTTTATTATCTATTAGAAATTCAGAGTTTGATAGAAATGTAAAAGAGACTTCATTTATTGGCTTATTCCAATAAATATGTGTAATTTTCAAATTTTTACAAACTTTCTGTGATAATCTGTAGTTTAATCTTTGTGGGGGCTAAAGACTGTGCTGGTCAATAAAACGTTCAAATAAACAAGAACATATTAATAGATGCATAAATACAAACATCTACTTGCCTTAGAGCTTTTTTAAAAACAGCTATTATAGTCCAACATTATACTCTATAGAAGCCTCCTCCACAGACCATCATTGTTCGTTTGTTTGCATTCAGAGAGCAGCGTGGTTCTAATATATCCTCACTTACCATTAAAATGACTTCTTTATTTTTCAAATCATTTAATTTCATTATTTTTTTCAAGTTTTTTAGACTATTTTGAAGTTTACCTATTTCTTCAGCTACATGCTAGCTGTTTTGGCTAACCTAGGTTTTATGTTTTATTTTTTTTGGCTAATTTGGCATTTAGCTAATACTTCAGCTCACCATCAGCTTCAGTATTTTTAGCCATCAGTTTCAGTCATTTCAGATTTCAGCTTCAGTGTTCATAGCTATCAATTTTTAGCATCTTCAGCTATCAGCACTAGCATCTAATGCACTAGATAATGCTATGTATCTAGTTCATAATCCTTCCTTCACAATCTACTGGAATTATAATATTAACGGTTTAAAAGTTACAGTAAATCAAAGAACATAAACACTGGAGCTCAGGTGTTAAAAGGTTAAAGATTCTTTTAGAATAATCAGGGTTAATTATCAGAAGTGTTTTAGATCTGTTCTGGTTAAAGAACAGTTTCAAAGCATTCATTCCGTTCTACCTCCCACATCTCGTAGCAAACCTGCAAGAACTTTGAGTTTGTGTTTGTTTTGCAGTTTCCAGGCGTTTGACGGCACAGCGCCGTTCGTCATGAGGCTTAAAAATTCAATACCCATTATGGAGACACCTTCTCCTTTTAAGATGTCCTGAACGCCACACTCGGGTTATCTTGTTTCTAGCTTATAAACATGTGTTTCACTGCTTTTGTTTATCCTGAATATTTGTATCTAATTTTCAATATTTGCACCCTTTTCGAGGTTTGCCTGCTTGTTTCCTGGAAAACATAAATAAAGCTGCACTGAGAAGTCCTGCCAGCGTTTTGCTGCTTATTTAACAAAGGCTGCAATTGCACTTGTTTGGAAAATCTCCCCTGCAGGATGACAGCTGACTAAAACCGTACGGTAAACACTCGACTTGTGAGTCCATGTGACTTTGTTTATGGGCGCTGCTTCACTTGAAGTCTAATTGAGCATCTCAGATCCAAACAAACCAGCGCTGCTGCCACCCCGGTTCTGACAACAGCCAAATACGTGCTGGTGCGATGGCGCCGCTGACAGAGTAGAGGGTGCTGATGTCAGGATGTGGTGGAGGACCCAAATGCAGGAGACCAGGCAAACATTTAATAAATAACTGAAACGTGACAAAAATCAAAAACCATGGGAGCAACAAAAAGGGGGCATAACAGAGGAGAGAAGATGACATGAACATGGTGAGACTGATAGGGAAAACAGAACATGACAAAACATAAGCGCAGAATCATGACAGTACTCCTCCCCAAAGGGGCAGATCCCAGATGCCCAAAACATTTAATGGATAAATGCAACGTGACAAAAATCAAAAGCCATGGGAGCAACAAAAAGGGGGCATAACAGAGGAGAGAAGATGACAGGGAAATCAGAACATGACAAAACATAGGCATAGAATCATGACAGTACCCCTCCCCAAAAGGGCAGATCCCAGATGCCCAAAAACATTTAATAAATAAATGAAACATGACAAAAGTCAAAAACCATGGGAGCAACAAAAAGGTGGCATGATGGCAGAGAGCAATGACATGACTACTGAGAGACTGACAGGGAAAACAGAACATGACAAACCTAAGCACAGAATCATGACAACTGAAGGAATCTGCGCGCACACAGATTGACATTTTGTGTTCTACCTCTGTTTATGTGGGATAAAAACATAGCCATGTCAGAGTTTATGAATTTAATGGATAAATGCAACGTGACAAAAATCAAAAGCCATGGGAGCAACAAAAAGGGGGCATAACAGAGGAGAGAAGATGACAGGGAAATCAGAACATGACAAAACATAGGCATAGAATCATGACAGTACCCCTCCCCAAAAGGGCAGATCCCAGATGCCCAAAAACATTTAATAAATAAATGAAACATGACAAAAATCAAAAACCATGGGAGCAACAAAAAGGTGGCATGATGGCAGAGAGCAATGACATGACTACTGAAAGACTGACAGGGAAAACAGAACATGACAAAACCTAAGCACAGAATCATGACAACTGAAGGAATCTGCGCGCACACAGATTGACATTTTGTGTTCTACCTCTGTTTATGTGGGATAAAAACATAGCCATGTCAGAGTTTATGCAGATGCTTCCAACGGCGCAGAAGCGTCCAAGTGTCCAGCTTTCCTCGGCCAGCATCAACAAGCTGAGAGCGGCTACATCTGTGCATCATTTTCAAATGTGGTCTTCACCATCTGTGGATTCTCTTAGAGAAATAGACAAGCTGCTAATGTTTCCCTTTTGTCAAATGCTCCAAATTCCCCTTTGTTCTTCACAAAAATACTAATTCTTCTCTCTGAAGCAGAATCAGAATCTCACACACTCAGCCTGGTGGTGGGTGATATTTTCCGTATGGGAACATTAACTCTGGTTCATCATTACATGAGTGAGAGCGATACACTAAAGCAGCAAACAAGCCTGAGAGAGCTGCAGGGAGGAAGGCTGAAAGTGAGAGATGGGGAGCGAGCGTAGAGCTATTTTGGGCCCGTCTGGGTATTTCCTACTCGTACGCTCACGCGTCTTCAGCTTGTTTTTGTTCAGAGTGGTGGGAGTGATGATGAGGGAGAGCTTTAATTGGATGGAGTGGGTTGAATTAGTTTATTTAAAGGTTGTTTTCAATGGTTTGATAGCAGGATGTTGTGGTCGTAGTTTAAATTTAAAGATGCACTCTGAAGAAAATGTTTTTAACATGTTTTTGGAGCATTTTTCTGATGATGGAGTACATGTAAGAAGAAAATTAAGCTTAAAATTGTATTCCTGGGTAATTCTTTCTTTGTTGTTTGAAAAGCCCATAGATGCTACATAAAATCGTCAGGGCGTAAGCTTCCTGCTCTGCTCCATTCTAATGCATCTGCTGTCAGACAAATAGATCCATGAACGTCTTTGTTTTCCTCGTCTGAGCTGGAATCTGGACTTAAACTGTACATCTAAAAAGGGTGTGGTATTGCTCTGTATTTTTGCTGCACCGGTAATGTTAGGTTGGAGGTGTGAGGGGCTGTAAGCTAGTGGGAGAGTGTTAACAGAGAGCTCAGTAATGGGTGATGCTC
This sequence comes from Oryzias melastigma, assembly GCF_002922805.2. Classification (NCBI taxonomy): domain Eukaryota; kingdom Metazoa; phylum Chordata; class Actinopteri; order Beloniformes; family Adrianichthyidae; genus Oryzias; species Oryzias melastigma. The sequence continues at coordinate 27,487,296 of NC_050518.1, forward strand.
CATGTCAACAACTGAGAAGTGAATTTCTAGCAAGCTCCTATCAATCTATGAAGGGATCAATTGATTAATCTTTGATTGGCTGGATGATAGGTTGGATGGATGGATGGTTGGCCGGTTGGTTGGTTGGATGGATGGTTGGTTAGATGGATGGATGGTTGGTTTGGATGGTTGGTTGGATGGATGGATGGTTGGTTTGAATGGTTGGTTGGATGGATGGATGAATGGTTGGTTGGTTGGTTGGATGGATGGATGGATGGATGGTTGGTTGGTTGGATGGATGGATAGATGATGGTTAGTTAAATGGATGGTTGGTTGTTTGGATGGATGGA
>NC_050518.1:27488435-27517381 GCF_002922805.2 Oryzias melastigma
TGGATGGTTGGATGGATGGATGGATGGATGGATGGATGGGTAGTTGGTTGGTTGATCTGGTTTATTTCATCTATATATTCTGGACAATACAGGAAAAAAAAAACAGATTTTTCAAACTAAATAAATGAAATAGAGAGTAAAAACAATCAAACAAAGACACACATTTGATTCTTTAAACATTGTAATTATTAGCTAAAGTCAAGTGGAGTTTGATTATGGGTGACATATAAAGAAACAAAAGCTCAAAACTTCATTTCTGAGTATTTTTACTCTTTGTAAATCAGGAGCAAATGATCTCGTCCACAACTTAAAAGTGAATTTTAATGACCTCCTGCTGCCACTCTGCAGAAACTATGTCCAAGAAAACAATATATTTTTTTTCTTTAGCTAAACATGGTGCAATCATAATTAAATGACCACTAGATGAAGAGATGATCAGAGTGGGACACAATCTTTATTTTTTTCTATTTGCTTTTTATCAGGTGAAGCTGTCAGTGCAGTTTTGTTCTTGTTTCAGCGTTTTCTGAAAATGATCCAAATTTTCTGCTTTGAAAGTTTCTCTTTGAATAACTCACATGTGTAATCTGCAGCCGTGACCCTTATGCTACAGAATTACCTGTGAGATTACTGTCTGTCCGCAGTAACCATGTAAGCCACTGGAAAAAGAAAAAGGTCTTGGGCCTTTTTCCGCTCTAACAGCGTTCAGTGATGACTGCACACATGACACAGTTGCTCTGCTGTGGAAAAGGTCTGTCAGCATCATTGTGTGTCTGTGGACGCTCGTGTCACCCAGGCCGTCGGGGCGGCTCATCTTTTCACAGAGTCACACGGCGAGCGGAGGGTTCGAGCACGCTCGTGTGTCTCTAGAGAATGCAAAATCTGCTCGGGAATGTGTGACTGTTTCTGGTTTTCATTTGTGACTGCTCTGTGGGTGCAGTTGAGTTTAAATTAGAATGTGCCAGGCAGGCGGATGACTTCAGCAGTTAAATGAGTCGTTCATCGTATGTAAAGCAAGAACAACTGTCACTGATACTGAAAAACAGTTGAGGGTTCCACTTTCCAGCCTGAGCTGTCAGACACTCCTCAGAACAGCAAACTGTCTGTCATCTGTGCTTATAATGCAATCAAATGAAACATGAGAAAAATTCTATTTGTTCCATTATTATTAAACCAAGTTCACAGTAATGACCTTGAACTTTATGGGCTCTACATAAAACGTTTTGGCTCTTTTTACATCTTTGATGAAGACAATTTCTATTCATTTTTGCTGATTTTTATTTAGTTTAAGTGAAAGAAGAAAATATGTATTTATTTTTAAGATGCAGAAATTGCCTTAATTTAGACAAATAACTTTGTAAAACAGATTGATTGTTTTCTTTTTTACAAACTTTATTTTAAACTATCAATATTATTTTATTTAGACAGATATTTCTGGGTTTGTCATTGAAAACTCTGTCATTCAAGTTATTTTATTAAAGATTTGGATGTTCAGGGGAAAATAGACTAATAAAAATAGAAAATAGACAGGTGAATCTAGACAAGATTTAAGTCTGAAGCACCCTCTAAGACAGATCACGTGTCAAAGTCAAGGCCCAGGGGCCGGATCCGGCCCTCCAGGTAATTCTATCCGGCCCTCCAGATCATTTTATTTTATTGTTATTAATGACCTGATGTTATCTTGAACTCATTTCTACCTTGTATAATTTTGACAAAATGTATTTTTATGGAGAGTAAAATATTGAAAGTTATTTAAGGTTTAAGATGATTAATTCTGTTAAAATTTTTTACAGTTTTAAAGTTTTTAAATTAGGATTCTGCTAGCTTTTTAACTATTTTGGAGATTATTTAATCTTTCAGCTGTTTTGGCTAACCTAAGGTTTTTATTTATTTTAAATTCATTCAATAATTTATTTTGTAATTTTTTAGGCTAATTTGGCATTTAGCTAATATTTTAGCTGGCTATCAGCTTTAGCATTTTTAGTTATAAGCTATCAGCGATTTTAGTTATCAATTTCAGCATCTTCATCTCAGCACTAGCATCTTCAGTGGCCAAATTCAGCGTACAGCATTCACACTAGGATTATCACAGATAATGCTATAAATCTAGTTCATAATTATGTTAAAAAGTTGAGGTTTTACAGTTTTAAAAATGTAGTTTTAGAGTGTTCAATAAATGTTTCTACTGTTCTGCCCGCGACCTAAGGTGTGTTTTGGGTTTTGGCCCGTTGTGCGATTGAGTTTGACACTCCTGATTAGATGAACCTTTATAGTACGATCATTTTTTGTTCTATCATCAAGGTGTTCCCTTTAGTCTTTTAACTTTGACTATGTCGTTTACAGCCAAAATAAAAAATCTGTCTGCAGTTTCTGCAAACCAGCATGAGTTCATCAGTCCTCTGATTTGTGGGTGGTACCTTTTGCGTAAAACAAACCCCGCCCCCTTTCCCCATTGCAGAGCAGAGCAGGAGCTTGTGGCCCCGCCCATCATTTTTTTTTCTTTTTTTTTATTGTGTGCCTCAGAACTATTTGAATAAAGAAATAATCTGTAATGCAGTTTTAAGCTTGATTTTCTTTATACATTTTCTCTATCATCAGAATGTTGACATTCTGGAGTGGTTGCCTGTTAATGATGTTATTCTTAGGTGTTGTTGCTTTTTGCAGCCTTTTTGCTGAGTTTTTCCGTTTTGTTGCCATGTTGGATGATGAGATGGAACCTGCAGAATTCCCTTTTTAGGTCATCAGGTCAAAAGCTGTCCCAAATGTAGGAGTGTTGTGAAAAAAAAAGGTCAGAAGAGGAAAAAAAATCATTTTTGTTCCATGTTAGAATCAAAAACTGGGCTGACATTTGGCAGAAACATCTGGATCAAAACCTTTGGACAAATGTCTTGTGGACTGATGAGACAGAAGATGAATGTTCTGGAAGGAGGTGGTCCCGCTCCATCTGGGCTCAAACTAACAGGCTTTCAGAAAAATGGACATCCTAGCAACAGAGTGACAAAAACATTCACAAAATCCCAGAAATTCTTTTTCCTGGAATGTCTAACTTTATTGCAGCTTTGAAATTTCCTGCTGTGACTTTCCCATTATGCACTTTAAAACTGCATCCACACCCACTGTCAAAGCAAAAACGGGCACAAACGTGCACGCAGCATGCATGGATGTTATTTACCAAAATAAAAGCATACATATTTGTACCTTTATTTTCTTCTATATTTGCTAACATTTTATCTGTTTTTTTCCGGTTTATTCCGCTCATGAAAGACATGTTGGGTCATTTCCTTAATGTTCCCCCACCCTCCTGATATTATTTATCATTCAAACCTCTTTTTTCTCTTTCTGCTTTTCCTCCTCCCTGTCCTCCTGTTTCTCCCCCTCTCCTCTGCTCCTTCCTTTTTCTTCTGGCAGCATTCTTCACATTCTTCTTGGCTTCTTGAGGGGAAGGGCCCCGCTGGCAGACCCAGGCAAAACATTATTACAACGCTCTCAGCCTCTCAGCCTCACTCTCTGTTTCTCTCATCGTCTTCTTCACTTCTGTTACTTCTCTGCTCCTGTCCCAGAGCTGCCCGAGCTTCATTTATTCCTTCTTCCTTCCTGAAGCTTCATTTCTTCTCTGCTTCCTCCCTAAAGCTTCATTTATTTTATTTGCTTCCTTCCTTACGTTTCATTTTGCCTTTGCTTCTGTCTTAAAGCTTCAATTCTTCTCTACTTCTGTCCTGAAGCCTTGCTTCTTCTCTGCTTCCTTTCTAAGAATTTACTTCTTCTTTGCTTCTGCCCTAAAGCTTTGTTTATTCATTTGTCTGCCCTAAAGCTTCATTTCTTCTCTGCTTCCTCCCTAAATCTTCATTTTTTTTATTTGCTTCCTTCCTTACGTTTCATTTCTTCTTCACTTCTGTTTTAAAGCTTAATTTCTTCTTTCATTATCCCTAAGGCTTTATTTCTTTTCTTTGCTTAAGTTGAATTTCTTCTTGTGCTTCATGTCTTCTCTTCTTTCTGTGGTGTCTTTCCTCTTTAAATGCATTCATTTGGATCTCTGTTTCCCATAATCTAAGAAAAACGAGAGTCGTATTCTTATATGTTCAGGTTCATCCTTCTGGCTGAGTGCAGATTTTTTATTTATTTGTTTGATTGGGTCGCTGCCCACAGGGTAAATAAAGCATGAAAATAAAAAACCTTCCTTCTTGTCTGGACTTCATTCTGACCTTTGTTTCATTGAGAACTTTAATTCAGTTTTGCACCTTTTTTTCGTCTTAAGTGCAATCAGTTCTGTCAGTTTTTGTCGCAGCAGCACATCTTCAGAGGTGGGCGGAAGCTTTTGTAGCACAGCTGACCACATCCTGCCCAGTAGAGTTCTGATAAAAAGCACTGGTACGTCATTTCAGTCGAAGTTACATCTGAAGGATGATTTTCTTTCTAAAAAGTTATTTTGTTCTCAGCATTTTTTCCCCACTCAGGCTGTGATTGATTTACAGTTTTCATTTAAAAAAAGCTGTTGTGGTTTTTGTTATTTGAGCTGCTTTTTCCTTATTTAGACGTGAAGCTGCTCGTGCACGTGAGGCTTTTGATCATGTTTCAGGAATCTTTTCATCCCAGAGGAATCCAAACAAATACAGGATAAGCTTCATGAAAGGAAAAGATGCTGTTTGTGTATAAAGAGCAGCTGACCAGAGCTGGCTGTGTGCAGACGTGAACGTATTCCTCCGTCCCTGTGGGTGGCTGCCTGCTGCTCTGCTTTTCTGTCAAGCTGTGGTTTTGTTATTTTCGGCTTGAAACCGGATGTGATTCAGACTGCATGGTAGATTGTGTAATTGAATGGACTAACCACACTCACACACACACACATGTCACACATTTCTGCTGAGGCCCAAGAACACACGAGGCTCTCTTGTAAAGTGATGTGTGGCTCTGAACGCCCACACACTGAGGGTTTCTGGGAACGGTGCTGGGTTCCCCCAATCAAAGACTCTCTGGAGGGTAAGCAAAGCGGACGACCGAGCAGCATCAGCGGTAGACAGACGTGCACTTCTTGGTTTCAATATTGGTCTGAAACATCGGTTGTCGATCGGGCTGAGATCGGAAAAAAGGATAAAACGCAGTCAGAGCTCTGTGGAAACTGAAGGACGGTTAGAGGGGGGGGAGATGCTGAAAGTGCAGCTGAAACTTGCAATAAATGTCAGTTTCTCACTGACAGAAAATAAATAAAAACAGAACCAGAGTGAGATCACATCCTCACTAGAGCAGCAATAAGAGGTAGCCTAAAAATAGGAAAAGAACACTAATCTGAAAAGGAAAATAGCAAGAAAGTAGTAAAATTAACATTTGTTTTTAAATAACAGGGCATCTATTAAATATCAAAATCTGAAAACAAAGAGTTCGACTCAAGCATTCAAAAAATGGAAAATAAGCTAAAAAAAGTTAATAAAAGTACTTCAAACTAAACGCTATACAGCCTGATATGTTTTTTTTTTTGCCAGTTCGAAGGCAGGAGGGTCAAACCCAATCACCAGGAGGCCAAAATCCAAAACACACCTTAGATAGAGGACCAAACAAGATAAACATTTATTGAAAACTATAACTACATTTTTAAAACTTTATAACCAAAAGTTTTTAACATAATTATGAGCTAGATATGTAGCATCACCTGCAATAATGCTAGTGGGAATGTTTTAAGCTGAATTTGGCCGCTGAAGATGCTTAAATTGATAGCTAAAAATGCTGAAGCTGATAGCTGAAAATGCTAAAGCTGATAGTCAGCTATAATATTGGCCAAAATAGCTTACAAAAGTTAAAAAAAAGAAAAATGTAGGTTAGCCAAAACAGCTAGAATGTAGCTGAAAAAATAGCTGAACTCCAAAATCACCTAAAAAAAATCTTACTAAATACCAAAATAGTCCAAAAAGCTGCCAGAATGCCAATTTTCAAAACGTTCAAATTATGACCTTTTAATACAAATATGAATAATAAAAAGGTAGGAATATTATCCCAGAATAATCAACTTAAACCTGTAGTAAAACATAACATTCTTAAAGCATAAATCAAAGTGATCATTTCTCAACATTTATTAAAATAAAATCCTCAAAATTGTTTAAAAACTGGTGCTTCTAATTACCTTTAGAAAATAAAGACAATTTTAGCACTTAAAATGTAAATGAACTGGAATTTCTGCATTTTATTTGTGTCCATCAAATAAAAAAGTTTCTCATGAAAAATTGTTAAAAGATAGCTGTTTTTCTTAAATTTGATCAGCATCTTGTAGTGGTCTTACGGTTCTAGTTGGGTTCTAGTTCAAATGAGAGATTTAATGTGGCTAATCGGCCGTGTTTTGGAGTAATTATGTTCGTTAAAATTCATTAAGAGGTCTTGAGAAAAATTCTACAATCCAGCAATTTAAGCTTTTTTGAGTATTAAGTTATGTTTTTCTATTGTCAGGAGTTTGGAGCAAAATCATTTTGACTCTTTTTAACAATAATTTCCTTATTGCTAGCTCAGATGTTCTGACTTTGGCAAAAGCTTAAAAAGTTCAAATATTTCATTTTTTCTAAAATCGAGGTTTTAAATATTTGAAGGTAGTTTTCAGTGCAGATTTCAGCCTCAAATAATTGCAGAAAATGTTGGAGAAAATGATGAAAACGATGATGCAACTCCTGCATCTGCAGCTGCTCTGAGAAGACAGGAGTTGGCAGATGTTTGTCACGTATGTTCCAGGAGTAAGATGCAGCCGTGTTTCTACTAAAGTGTTTTTAGCTCTCGCTCTGACACAATGCTCCACTTCCTCACCGCAGGCTGGCTGGGGGGGCTCACTGTGGAGGGCGGGGGGTCTGACTGTGGCAGGTACAGAGTTGTACAACGAACAGAATGAACTGTCTTTGCTCTCTGCAGAGAGCACTCTGCTGTGGTCACGAACAAACCAGGCGGTAATTCATGCAGAAAAGAAACACTTTAGACCAGGGGTGTCGAACTCAATCACACAAGGGGGCTAAAATCCAAAACACACCTTATCACGGGCCGAACAGGATAAACATTTATTGATCACTCTAAAACTACATTTTATAAAACTTTAAAACTGTAGCTTTTTAACATAATTATGAACTAAATATATATCATTACCTGTGATAATTTTAGTGTGAATGCTGTAAGCTGAATTTGACCACTGAAGATGCTGAAAATGATAGCTAAAAATGCTGAAATTGATTGCTAAAAACAATGAAGCTGATATCTGAAAATGCTGAAAGTGATAACCAGATAAAATATTAGCTAAATGCCAAATTAGCCTAAAAAAAAAAAAAAAAGCTTAGGTTAGTCAAAACAGCTAGAATATAGCTGAAAAAAAATTATGAAACTTCAAAATTTCTTAAAAAACTGAAAAAGCCTAAATCAGCTAACACCTAGCAGGTAGCTGAAATATTAGTTTAACTTTAAAACAGCCTAAAAAACTTAAAAAGGAAAGCCTAAATGAGCCAAAACAGCTAGCATGTTGCTGAAATATTAGCGAAACTCCAAAACAGGCTAAAAAAGTCTTACTAAATGCCAAAATAGTCCAAAAAGCTAGCAGAATGCCAATTTTTAAAACTTTAAAACTTCAGGCTAACTTATGGATAAAAAAAGATAGGAATATTATTCCAGAATAAATCAACTTAAACCTTAAATAAGTTTCAATATTTTACTCTCCATAAAAATATATTCTGTCAAAATTATACAAGTTTGAAATGAGCACAAGATAACATCAGGCCATTAATAACAATAAAATAAAATGATCTGGAGGGCCGGATCCGGCCCCCAAGCATTGACTTTGACATATGACCCTTAACAGGATCTTTTTTTAAGGAGAAACTTCAAACTGACTAAAGAATAAGAGAGAAAATTGATCAATATTAGCAGTTTGGAGTCCAGAATTTAAGGTTTTTTCTGAGAATCTGGAGGAATTCTTGCAGCTCTTTTGGATTAGCATAGTTGTTGATTTGGCTTCGGAGAACATAAAGAGAATGTGCAAATGTGCATTTATAAGAAAAAAATACTTTAAATTTAAATGTGAAACCTGCAGCTTCATAGACACACCAGTGTTCTTCAGCAAAAAATGTTGCCTTCTGACCATGAATGAAATTTACTTCTATTTGAATAATTTGTGAATATTTCTACAGAACTTCACATTTCCTTCACTTTAGTGAAATGTTTTCAATTAAAAAGAAACTGTAGTTGAAGCAGCAGCTTCTCCCAATGAAGTGTAAGAGTAGATGTTAATAAATAAAAATGTTTACAGTTGCTCTGATGAGGACGATCATACATGGATTTTAAAACCTGCTCTCTTTTTCTGTTCTTGAATTCTTAAAAATTCATGTAAATTTCCGCCCTGAATATTTGAGCTGCACTTCATCCTTAAATTAGGTGAATCTGAAAAGCAGAAGTGTGTAAAAGAGTTTGCACAATCAGCTGAGTGATTCATGAGATTGTTGCAGCCTGACAGAAACTATTCCAGCCATTTCCCCGTGAAGGTCCTTTCAGATGAATGTGTGTGTTTTTTTCTTTTCTTTTTCCTCTCTCAGGGACCTAAAAATACAGTTCAGGTTTCCTCCCTGAATCTTTTCCCAGCCTTTGTTCCCCGTCATGACATTCCTTCAGTGAAGTTTTCTGCACAAAAGAAGCCGTCCTGACTGTTCCACGTCACGGGGCTGCAGCGGGCGGGTTAAAAGCATCGATCCGCTGGTTAAGTGCACTGGTTGGCCTTACATAATTCTTTGTGGGGACCTTACATAAGACAAATGAAAGCTTAAGTTCCAAAACATGCAGAACAATAGAGACATGGTTTGCGTTGGCTCTGGTTTTACAAAGAAACACTTTAAATCAGGGGTGTCAAAATCAGTCGCACAAGGAGCCAAAATCCTAAACACACCTTAGGTCACGGACCAAACAGGATAAACATTTCTCTAAAACTACATTTTTAAGACTTTAAAATCTTAACTTTTTTTATAGCATTACCTGCAATGCTAGTGTGAATGCTGTAAGCTGAATTTGACCACTGAAGGTGCTAGTGCTGATAGCTGAAAATGCATAAATTGAAAATGCTGAAGCCGATAGGCAGCTAAAATATTAGCTAAATGCCAAATTTGCCGATAAAAAACAAAACAGAAAAAACTTTGGTTAGCCAAAACAGCTAGCACGTAGCTGAAAAAAAAATCTAATCTTCCAAATATTCTAAAAAAACTGGAAAAAGTCGAAATGAACCAAAACAGCTAGCGTGTAAATATTAGCCTAACTTTAAAACAGCCTAAAAAACTTAAAAAGAAAAGCCCAAATTATCCAAAACAGCTAGCATGTAGCTGAAATATTAGCTTAACTCCAAAATAGCCTAAAAAAATCTTAGTAAATGCCAAAATAATCCCAAAAGCTAGAAGAATGCCAATTTTTAAAGCTTCAAACCTGTATCTTTTTGACATAATACATTTGATCAAAATTAAATGAGCTAAAAATAAGTGTAAGATAACATCGGGCCATTAATAACAATAAAGTAAAATGATCTGGTGGGCCGGATAGGATTACCAGGAGGGCCGGATCTGGCCCCCGGGCCTTGACTTTGACACGTGCGTTAAGCAAATAAAAAAGTTGGAGCATCAAAGCAGAATCCGGTTGTTCTTAAATCAAATGAGATCATCACAAACTATCATATAAAAATAAAAAAATGAATGTTTAATCAGAAACTGCTCTGATCTATCCTGGAGTGTTGTTATTTTTCCTAATCAAAATAATGACATTGGATGAAGAGGGGATTAAACTTCCACCCCTCATCCCTCCGCTCCGCTGTTTTGACAGCAGGTGGAGCCAGCGCAGTTCCCCACAAACTCCTGCGCAGCGCAAACTGCGCCAGGAGAGCAGAGCTCCGTGCGCAAAGCCCGGCGCAGCGCGCGCGCAGCAACCGGGGAGGCCAGCCGGTGCAGGAAAACAATGGTCCCGCCGGTCCGTGTCGAGTCGGGGCTATTTTTGGTGGGACCCGCCTCGCCTGCTATTTCTGTCTGCAGGGGAGCGGAGGGGAGGGCGCAGCGCGCGGAGGGGGCGGGCTTTCTTCTCTGCAACTTGCGTCCGTGAAGTGACTCCTTTCAGTTCCTCCTCTTGCGTTCGGGCTCCACTGACATCCGCGGAGCTCCCATCACCCCCGTTCACGCTTCCCGCCTCCCCCGGACTCTGTCGGACCGCGCGCCTCCGCCGCAGCTCGGCTGGATTATCCCCCGGCGGTCGGAGCCTCTCTGGGCCGTCATCCACGGTAGGACGCGGCGGGTGGAGGGAGTTCAGTGGAGGCGGACGCACTTCTTAAAACTTCAGCTCTTTGTTTAGGGGGGGGGGAGCAGCAGATGTGGGGCTTGATACCTGCGCAGGTGTTTGCTGCCCAACGCGCGCGCGCGCTCCAACATTTATCCTAACAAAAAGGATCATTCATAGATTTGTTTGTTTGTTAGTCTGACAAGACAATTTCCATCGGTTTCCATCAGCAAAAACAAAACTCAAAAGATGGTCTCCATAATATGACAAAAGTACCTTCGACGTGTACTACAAGTACTCAATCTATACTTAAAGTACTTTGGAGTTTACTTTTGTGTTTACTATATGTTTTTTTTATACTTAAAATGTTCCAATTTAATCTGAAATAGTTCTCGGATACTTTATGCTACACCAGTCCTGCAACCTTCAACACTTAGAGCCATTTAGGTCTATTTCGTATCCAGACGGAACAACAAAAGTCTCCTTTAAGAAAAAAGACGCTATAGGTTTTTATGCTACTGCAACTGCTATGATAAACATCGTTTTTCTGTTAACTTAAGCATAAATATAAAGAAAAATATAGAGGGTTTTTAAAAAAATGAACCGGTTTACAGCTTTTGTCAGAGGTTTGTATGACATCCTTTCAAAATAAAAGACACCCTGTACCATATTTGATCTTAATGCAGCAAATGTATGTTGTGTTATGTCAGCAGTGAAAAAAACAAATTTTATTTTACTATTGTTGGTGCATCTTGCCAGCAATTCACAATCCGAACTGAGAGACCCATAGTGTATTTTTAGACGTGAGGAACACTTAAATCCTTTAATTTTTCAGCTACAGGAAATGTGTCTTATAATCTGTATGAATTCTGGCCATACACTAATTGATTTTTGGGGGTAAAATGGTCTGAAAAATCTGTCAAAATGTTTTAGTGCGACTTTGATAAAGCTGCATCGTTATTTTATTTAAAAATAGAAAATAATTGTGATTTTTCTTTAACCATGAGAGTCACAGTGGAGGGATGAAGGAGCCACAGGTGGCAGACGCCTGTACTACACTAACATAGTGTCAAAGTCAAGGCCCGGGGGCCGGATCTGGTATTACTGACCCGATGTTATCTTGCGCTTTTTTCCAACTTGCATAATTTTGACAAAATATATTTTTATGGAGAATAAAATATTGAAAGTTATTTAAGGTTTAATTTGATTTATTCTGGAATAATATTCCTGCCTTTTTATTATTCATAATTATGTTAAAAAGATACAGTTTTTAGTTTTAAAAATGGGCATTCTGATACCTTTTTGGACTACTTTGAAATTTACTGAGATTCTCTTGGTCTATTTTGGAGTTTAGCTATTTTTTCAGCTACATGCTAACTATTTTGGCTAATTTAGTTTTTTTCTATAGTTTTTTAGGCTATTTTGGAGTTTAGCCAATATTTCAGCAATATCCTAGCTGTTTTGACTAATTTAGGCGTTTTTAAAAAACATTTTAGGCTATTTTGAAGTTTAGCTAATATTCCATCGACATGCTAGCTGCTTTGGCTAACCTAGGTTTTTTGTTTTTTAGGCTAATTTAGCATTTAGCTAATATTTTAGCTGGCCATCAGCTTCAGTGTTTTTAGCTATCAGCTTCAGCATCTTCAGCAGCCAAATTCATCTTACTGCATTCACACTAGCATTATCACAGGCAATGCTATCTATCTAATTGATAATTATGTCAAAAAGTTACGTTTTTAAAGTTTTAAAAATATCATTTTAGAGTGTTCAATAAATGTGTATTCTGTTCGGCCCCGATCTGAGGTGTCTTTAGGATCTTGGCCCCCTGTGCGATTGAGTTTGACACACCTGCTCTGTAGGTTATACTTAATAAGAAACTCCGTGTACTTATTGGGGTCATGTTGGTCTGCATATGTGGTTCTAGAGTTTAGGAAGGTATCTGCCGCAGGAAGCAGCTCCTCCAACATGTGGCTCCTTTGTGTGGTCTCCATCTGTCTGGGTCAGATGTTGGGCCTCCATCACATGCTGCTGGCATCAGGTGGTCCGAAGTCAGGCGAACCTCTAAGGACTTTTCAGTCATCTTTGGACTGAAATATCTGCAGGATTCCCTCTGAGCATCTGAACTGAAAAGTGTTTGTGTTTGTTTCTGCAGATGGAGTCAGGCCCTGTGGGAGCTGCGTAAAAACAGACGGGACACCGTTCTTCAAACAGTGACAGGTTAGCCTTTTAACCTCTATGGAAAACACGCTAAGTAATTAGGGAGTCTGACTTAATAAGTGGTTGTGTTGTGGGCTGCTGAAGGTTTGTTTAAAGCCCTCCGAGGAAGGCCACAGCCTTCGGCAACGAAGTGGAAAAATGTTGCCGGTCTTCGGCGCAGCCCTCAGGACTTAATGTCGTCTTCCTCGCTGACTTCTCTTTTTCCAGTTCTCGCTCACGTCTTTCACAGTTTGGGTGACAGTATGTTTTCCAGTGCGGCACACGGCATGACCTCAGCTCTTAGAGTCTGTGGGAACGGCGGCAGAGCCCCGAACAGGTGTAGGTCTGGTTGGCGTGTGCAGGTTCAGATCCCAGCTTTGCCACAGGCCACGCAGAATCAGACCTACCAATACGTGTGAAAGTTAAAATAACCTCAAGTGGTATTTCATGTTTAGCACTGCTGTGGGTCTGCTGGTTTTGCAGGTTGACTCTAAATTAGTCTACACACCATGTGCGAAGATAGAAATGGTTAATTTATAAACACAGTTACTTCCTTTAGTTTCAAAATAAACTTCAGCTCAAATGAATAAGCTGCTTTATAAAACAATGAATTCTGATGAATTTGTGGTCTGAAATGTGATCTTACAGCTGCTATGAATCACATGGAGAACCCACATCTGAAGTATCAGTTCTATTAGAAGCATCATAAATAACTTAGATGATAAGTATCAGGTTTTTGTTTTGACATTTTTTGTTGCATAAGCAAAAACCAGAGGTGGGACCAAGTCATTGTTTTGCAAGTCCGAGTCAAGTCCCAAGTCTTTGTCCTCAAGTCCGAGTCAAGTCCCAAGTCCCTAAAATAGAAGACAAGTGTTCCACTGAACCACAATGTGATTTTCTTTAGCAGCAGAATCTCGTCTCAGTTAGAGTAACTGTCAATGAAGAGTGGTGCTGCTCGGTGACTCGGTAACTCCAGATTAGCTTTCTGTGGCGGGAAACCTGCCTGTGTGATCCGGGATCTGGCTGTGTTGGATTACAGCGCCTGACTCTGAATGGGAGGCGGTTCCGGCAGTGCCAGGCTCTGCTGATCGTGCTGTTTATTGTGTGGAAAAAGGCGGTGAGGTCATGGCGGCAGAGTCCGGTTACACGTGGAGGCAGGTCTCACCTGCGTCTTTCTCTGGAATCGGCGCTCCTCGTCTCCCTCTCGCCCTCAGACGCATCTCCACCACAACTCTGATGCGGCGGGGTGCTAACAGGCGAACATGCAGCATTCTGGGTCTGCTGGTGGTTTTATTCTGAGGATATCAAAAGCTGGGTCCATTTCTCTGTTACTTTAGGAAGTTATTTCATTTTTGGAGAAAAAAAACAAGGCGGACCTTTGTTAGTAACAATGAAGCTGTTGGTTTATGATCAAACCTCAGAATGTTGCAGCTTTTTTCCTGATGCACTTCTGTCCAAACATGTGAGCATATTAACCATCTTCTTCTCCATCTAGCAGCACATCTAGAAGTGCATTTTAGTGTGAGAGTAGAGTGAACAGATGAGACAAACCCAGCCAGAACCAAGCTTCTGCTTGATTCAGAAACTTGAACTTCTATCCTGTTAGACCTTTTATAAATATATTTATTTTTAAATCTTTTACTTGTTCCCAAATAACTTTTTCTCCTGTTGCTCAATATATGCATGGACAAATACATTTTCATTAATGAAAATTACTCGACTTTTTCACCCTTGTTGCAGAATTCTAAGATTCTATTTGTTCGTTTAAGACCGCTGTTTTGTTTTTAGAAACTATTTTTTGCCTTTGGCCGACAGTAGGTGGGATACGCGTCAGGAACTTTGTGACCGCGAAATGGATTATAATTGTGGATGAATGGAGGAAACAGTTTTGCTAAAATGATAAACTAATTTTTAGAGGAGGCTTGTGATAAAAACACAATTTTTTGCGTCAGTTTTTGATGCATGAAATGCAGATTTTGCTTTCAAAGGCCTCGAGGAAAAAGTTTCCTCAAATCTGGTGGGATGTGATGTCTAATACCAAACTGAAGCAGCTGATTTAGCTGCCACAGAGATTGTTTGTCTGCATCTGCAGGAAACTTAAACATTTTATAGAAAAAAAACAGGGAAGGTAAGAAACTTGCAGCTTTTAAAGGAGTTGATTTGACAGCAGAAGTCATTTTAAGTTAAAAAACTCTTTCGTTTGTTGTGGAGCTGCAGGACTAAATTTTCTTTTGCTGCTTCGTTCTCAGCCTGAATAATAATAATAAAAAATACCTTCAGTGTTCCAAACAAAGACAAGAGTTTTCATCACATATTCTTCCACCTATTTCTGCTCGATGGTGACGGTCCTGATCAGCTGTGGCGTCATTAAGCCAAATGGGCAGTTTTTGTAGAAAAGATGAGTACGTTTCTCAACTCCTTCCACACCAAAGCTTTATCATTTGGAAAACTTCTTAAGAATGAAACAACTTTTTAAAAACCCCTTGTGCCGGTGATCTCTTACATAATCTTTGAGATTTTCCTCTCTTTGTCCTTCCTTTGTTTTGCGTTCTTTGGTTCGCAGAGCAGTGAAAACAATAGATAAAAGGTATGACTGTAAAAGTGTCAGCGTAGATCTCTTATCATCTTCCTGGTTGTGGTTTCAATGCTGAGGTCAGCTGATCGTCGTTGGAAACGTAGATTGGAAAAGAAACCAGTTTGTAGACTGCAGGAAAGGTTAAAAAGGAACACTTTAAATGGATTTGTTGGATCTTAAGCAACACAATTTGGTGACTCTTAACGTGAGTTTTACGAGTGTTTTCCTGCCTGGTTCTTGTTCAGCGAACGTCTTTTGTTACCAAACAGGATAAGGTTCATAAATACCTGCAGCACCCCGCTTGTCTTTAAAGTCCCCCTCCGATGAAAATCCTGTTTTTAGAGTTTCTAACATGTCTGTGTGTCATTTTTCTTTTGAAAGAGAACAAACGTTATCAGAAATCATTTAGTTTTCACATTTCCGAGTATTTCTCCTTTTAAATCAACCAAACTGTCTTGGACAGACTCTGTTTGAATGAATGATCTTCTTTCCATCAACAGCTCTGCTGCACATG
Source organism: Oryzias melastigma (assembly GCF_002922805.2). Lineage (NCBI taxonomy): Eukaryota > Metazoa > Chordata > Actinopteri > Beloniformes > Adrianichthyidae > Oryzias > Oryzias melastigma. The sequence continues at coordinate 27,503,966 of NC_050518.1, forward strand.
CACTAAACCCTCATCTGTTCCTAGTGTCTAGTTCAGGTTCTGGAGAAGAGAAGATGGTATCTTCACATTGACTGCAGTCAAATGAGCCGCCGTTCACATTTCTGTGGTCAAATCAGCATCACTGGATTTTTGGTGTGAGTTTCATCCAATACTTACGGTAGCAGGACTGAGAACGCTGGAAAATCTCCACCAGACTCCACGGAGCTTCTTGATGTGACCACGGAAATGTGAACGGCGGCTCATTTGACCGCAGTTGGAAAGGATTGTAAATCAATGAAAGAGCATTTTGATGTTAGCTTTGATTATTTTATCAAGAACTCTGAGAAACCAATGATTGAATGTATTGATCACAGTCAATAAACATTGGAGAATTAGCTAAAAGAGTCTTTGGTGAACTGGAAGGAGAAAGAATCAGGATTTTGGAGGAAGTTCTGTCCATGAAGATCTTCACTTCCTCGTCCCAGCTGACATCCGGATCAGAACCATACAACCAATACCCATATTGATGGATATTTTTATGCAGCAGATTTATGCTTGTGAGACACAGAGCTATCATAATCAAATGGGGGGATCAGGGGGTAAAACTCCTAAAAGCCACGCCCCCTCAGAGGAGATTTTGTAAATGGCTTTTTCAGACATTTAGGTTGTGGAATTTTGAATAAAACTTCATAATCATGATTAAAACACTACTGTGAACAGTTTTTTCTATTAAAAAAAATTCTTAGGGGAACTTTTTTGTTTTTGTGAACGTTTTTGAGTAACTGTGGAGCTGATTGATGCCCAGCAGTTACAGTTCTGCTAGTAATGCTAGTAATCGTAGACCGCATTGAAGAAGGAGTCGGCTATTTTTGCCCCGCTGAACAAATGGCTCAATTGTCCTGCCTCTAGGTGCATGAAATCACTTGATATGTCAGGGGTAATGTTATATAATACTCTCAAAGGGGCCCCACAGGGCTCTTTGTGTGTGTTGTAGTCTGCTTTCTTTCTGTTGTGTGTTTTGCTCTTTTTTCTGTGACGCTCCTTCGCCGTCTGACGGTGTAAATGGGATGCGGTGTGGTTGGAGGTAACTCTGTCCGTAACGTTTTATTAGTGTGTCAAATCAATTTATGTTGCATTAACCTTTTAAGCTAGCAGCTTCTCGCTGTGGTCAGCTGGGAAACCGGCCTGTTATTGGCCTCCAGCTGGAGACCCCCCCCAACACCACCAGTCTGAAAACGTCTCCTTTTCCTCCTCCTGCTATAATCCCACAGAAATGTGCAGAAGTGGACGGGATTATGACCGTGGGGTTTGAGATTTGTGTTTTCTGGGAGTTCTCAGTTGCCCCTCGCCCTCTTCTTCATGTTTGTCCTCCTGTGAGACGAGTTTAACCTTTCTTTTGTTCAAGTAAATGAGTTTTTTTCAGTTTCATGAATGAAACTGAAGCTCTGACTCTGGTTTTTGCTTTAGCTAGTGGTTGAAGGTTTGAAGGTCGTCCTGATTCTGTCAGAATCTCCTCCAGCGGAGATGGACGCATCCATCTTTCTGGGCTTAATTGCAGCTTTTGCTAAAGAGCTCCTCATTGTGTTCTGATATTGTTGGAGGTGAAGTGCAGCACAGAGCGGTGACTCAGCTCGCATTCATCCACATCACTGGGGGGACTGACACCGACCTCGGATCGGATGGCTTGTTGTGGGCGAGGATGTAACCGGATCCTCCGTCGACTGGCTAGACTCCCAGCTTCACGTGTGCTTGTGTGTGCGCGTGATTAATTGTCTGGACTTACGCTCACAGCTTCAGGCTCATTTCAACAGCTCAGTGTTGTGGGGGAGGAGAGCAACATAATACAAGTTTATTTAATTGGAGTCTGCAATCTGTGTATCATTCACTTTTCAAATTAAAATCAAAAACCATAAAACAAAAAACGATTCATTTTTGAACATAATATCAGAAAATGAAAAGAAAAAAAAATATTTTTTTGTTTTTCAACTTAACCCATAAAGACCCAGACTCATTTTCCATAAAATAAAATTATATGGAATACACCACAAACCAAGTAGACCACTAATGGGGTGTCAAACTCAATCGCACAAGGTCGCTGACCGAACAGAATAAACATTTATTGAACACTTTAAACTACATTTTTAAAACTTTAAATGCATTATTTTTTAACGTAATTATGAACTAGATATATAGCATAACCTGCTATAATGCTAGTGTGAATGCTGGAAGCTGCATTTGGCTGATGAAGATGACAATGCTGATAGCTGAAGATTCTGAAATTGGTAGCTAAAATGCTGAAGCTGAAAACACTGAAGCTGATAGCCAACTAAAATATTAGCTATATGCCAAATTAGCCTAAAAAACAAAATAAATAAATAATTAATTAAAACTTATTTTTTCTTTCAATAAATATTGAGTTTGAAACGCAAAAGTTTTCACATGCGTTGTGTCTCGTCTTATCTTTGATTTTGTGTTAAAAATGTTCTCCTGAGACTGTAGTAGAATTGCAAACCAACAGAGTTGATGCAAAGTCCCCCTCGGCCTCAAAGCAAGGCAGAGACACCTGATAGGATAGAATCTAGACCAATCAGCAGGCTGTTTGGGGGGGCTCAAACTTAAGGCTGAAATGAAACTTGTGAACACAAAATCAAGGATAGGGCGAAAGCGAGATGAGGCTCTACGGATCTAAAAACGTTTGTGCTGCAATTGCAGAAATATATTTTTTGAAAGCAAAAAAAAAGTTTGCAGACATAAAATACTTTTAAAACAAAAAAAATTTTTGAAAGCAAATACAAAAGTTTTTTTTTCCAATTAATATTATTTTTTCTTAACATTTTAGATTTTGTTTGCAATTTAGAAAATGTTGATCTGTTTTTTGAACTGTGACCTGTGCTTGCTACATGGTGGTACAAAATCCAAAAATGGATAATCTGTTGTGATTTTGATTGTCAGAAATACACTTTGATAATTTATGACACATAAAAGAGCAATTAAACTACTGACACCAGTTTGGAGTTTTGAAGTCTCCACAAATTGTTTATTAGTTTTCACTTTCAGAAACAAGTGCAAAATAGAGAAAAAAAGGGGAAAGTAATCAACCAGACGACATAAACCATTTAACCCTTGTGCTCTCCTATGGGTCCAGATGACCACACTTGTAAACATGCCTAGGATAGAAGGGTTACAAAGTAAAAAGCAACAAAAACAGTGTAGGACTGCAATAATATCCTGTTTTACCCTCCCCAGTGAAGTGGGACCACAACCGCCCCCAAACTGCAACAGCACAGACGAACGAAAACTCCTGTAAAAATCCTTTTAACTCTCGACTTTCAGAGTCAGGATTTCTTTAATCCACAGTGTCTTGGATTAAAGAAATTTGCATCCTAGTTACTCCGCGGAGTAAGCCTTACCTTGTTTCCCATCATCCCTTTGTCTACACTCTCCAGTGAGCTTACAGTCCCTCACACTCCCAACCTAACATTACCGGAGCAACAGAAATACTGAGCAATATCAGAGCTATCTGGTTGTACAGCTCTGATCCAGATTCCAGCTCAGAGAGGAAAACAAAGACGTTCATGGATCTATTTGTCTGCAAGTGGATGATCAGAATGGAGCAGAGCAGGAAGCTTGAGGCCACGCCTTCTTAAGCCTTTCAGAGTAAACCATATAGATGATCATATATTACATTTGGATCACTAAAAAACAAATTATTTATTAAATATTATTTATTTTTGTGAGTTTTTTTCCTACCTGGAAGTCAAACGTGTTGTCAGAGCAGACTCTTCCTGAAAGGGGCGGTCTCACTCTGTGACATCAGCATGTGAGGACCCGCTCATTTTCGTGGGTATGTTAAGAGAGCAGGTTTTTAGTGGATTATTCAGAAATGTGTGAACGGATCAAAATACCGCTTTGAGGTTCTTTATAGAGAGGAATGAACAGTATAATACATTTAAAAGCTGAAAAAGTTGTTTTTTCAGGTATGGTCCATTTAAGATTCCTGGACTGCCACCATGTTTTGGTGTTGATTGGTTTCAAAGAGTCATAGTTGTGTGTTCATTCATGGTGGACTCATGAACTATGAAATCATGTGGGAGCACAAAAACTGACATGATAATCACACATTTACAAAAACATTATCTTTAAAAAAAGAGAAGTGCTGCATTACCTTAACACCTGCATCCACACATTAAAGGCCTTTATTGTACAAAAAAATCTGATTGATGAAGCTTTATTTGTCGTCTTGTCTCCTGACCATCAGACATTTGCAAACCATGAAACAATTTGTACTTTCACAGTTATGAAACATTTATAAAATCAGTCAAAAATGAGGAAATGTTTTGAAAAGTGGTCAGGAAGGAAGTGAAATGTGTAATTTAGTCATAAAATCTTGTGATCATTTTAACTATTTTTGTTTTGTTAAAATGAAATATAAAATCTTAATTTTAAAGTTAAGTGGAAAGCAGGTCACCTAACCACATACTACTGTGAATAAAACAGCTAAAAATTCTGCAAACGTCTAATAGTTCTCTAAAGAAAAACGTCTTTATTCCTAAATGTCTTCATCACTTTGTGACTTTGTTGCTCATTAATGTTTTTGGTGTGGCGTGGACGATGGCGTGGATTTTGGTTGAGCAGAAAGCGAGCGTGTGCAGGAATGTTAATGTCCTCCTGCTTTGTCATCCGTGCGCTCTGCGGCGTGTGACGGTGCATATTCATGAGCTGTCTTTCATGGAGCACGTTAACTTCTACCAAGAAAAGGCTGTCAGTTAAACAGAAAAAGTAAAAGTTGTGGAGGAAAAAGTAAAAGTAAGGTTTTAGATCTATAGTTTGTTCTCCTCAGATCAGAAATCTCTTCTTGGTCTGCTGTTAACATGCAGTTAAAGGTTATAATCAAACACTGCATGAAAAAGTGCTCCTCTCAGTTAGTGAGAGGAGTCTCTTTGTTGAATGAGCTGGTGGGCGGAGCTTCAGAGCCCCGTTTTACACAGAAGTCCCGGCTCTGGACACCTTTATTAAATGACAGCAGACTTTGAAGTGTGAGCAGGCTGGAGGGCTTCTTTGTGTCTCACTGCAGATTGAAAGCAGACGGTGTCCTGACAGCAGGATAAGCACATCCCTCTGTTCCTTTTATCAGCTGTTAAACCTTTTCTGCACGTTTTTTTGCTGCTGTCCTCTCTCTTCCACCAGCTTTTCTCACAACATTCGCCACCATGACTGGCTAAATAAGGGCTGAGCAAACTTTTTAACTCTTGGGCCACAAAGGGCCGGACCAGGAATAGATCCGTACCATGTTTTAGTAATTCCACCTCTTAGGAGAAAGAAATAACACGGAATGTGCATGAAAATGTGCTTTCATTTTGATTTAAAATAAATATTTTATAATGGAACATTTTGGAGTTTTGTTCTCATTTTAGAGCCAACTGCAAGGATGGGTTGATGTCCTTCAGGAAAAAAGCCGCAAGCTTGGAGAAATGCTGCGTTCATGTGGTGTTGTAATGATCGGAAAAATGACTGTCCGACTCCGAAAATACACAGGAAAACAAATCTTCCAACAACACATGAATGTAGAGTAACTTTCTGCAGCTGCAAAGGTCGGTTTATTTGTAGTACACTACCTATGGGAAGATGTTTAGTAAGCATTCACACAATAATGATTCTCTTTTTTGTACGTTTTTCACACATAAATCACACTATTGTGATTTCAAAATCTTGGTTTCAAAACGTTCAGCTTGTTCTGGACATTACTGCTTGTATTTTTGGTATTCATAAACTATATAGTTTTTAAAACATTGATCAAAATATGCCCATAGGAAATGAATGACAAAGTCTTCAAATTTCAACATTTTAAGTAAATTACCAACAAGCCTTTAAATATATTCATGGGCTATGTTTTTACATTTTTATGGCCATTTTCTAAAAAATGAGTTATATTTTAGCAACATACTTACATTTTTGGCTAATTATGAATCTACTGGGGTTTTTTTATGGTCATTTAGAGTTGAACTTCTATTTTGGCGACTGGCAAACGGTTTTGACTAATTTAGTTTACTGAGGAATTTTAGGCTATTTTGGAGTTTAGCTAGTATTTAAGCAATAAGCTAGCTTTTTTTGGCTAATTTGCATCTACTGAGGTTTTTGGGCTACTTTGTTCTTTTTTTGTACTTTTGCTAATTTGGCATATATTAGGGATTTTTAGGCAATATTATAGCAACATTTTCTGACATTTAGATAAACTTCAGAGCCTTTTCATAGTTATTTCACAACATTTTCAGTCTTTTAGCAAATTTAACATTTTGAAAACAGCTTTTGCATTTTCAGCGAGCCTTCAGCAAATAATGCGACTACTTTCAAGCATTCACACTTGCATTATCACAGGTAATGCAACTTTTCTAGGTATATTTGAAACACTGAGATCGTAACTCAATCTTTAGTGAAAAATACTTGATCTGTTTCATCTACATGATAAGATTTAATGTTGTTTTAATCCCAGAAACTAATGAAGCGCAGAAGCTGCACGATTCATTAAAGGTTTAATAAACTATCATCTTCATTGTCTTTATTCTTACTTAGTTTAAAGATAATGATGGTTAAGATGTGTGTTTTACATCCACTGTGCTCATGATTAGTGGACTAATTGGAAAAAATAATCGTAATTAGTCCACAATTAAAATAATCGTTTGAGGCATCATCAATATAATTTATTCTAGTTTGTCAGGCCAGAAAAATTAGCTTGATGGGCTGCATGTGGCCCCCGGGCCGTAGTTAGCCCACGCCTGGCTAAATTCACTGGGGATAAGATGAAAAATCATGTTGATAATTTCCCCTTGAAATTGTGAACGTATTAACCAATAGCCGCATTAGCGTTTGTCTTAATGCGCAGCAGACGTGTTTATTGTGTCGTCTGACGGTCTGGAGCGATAAGGCGCGTGGAGATTTTGACGACTCTGGAGTGTGTTTGCAGATAAAGAGGAGCATCCTCTCAAATGAGCTGCGTTTGGGAGGTTTTATCTGTGTCGGAAAATGTGGAGAATGTGTTTGATGTGGCAGATGTGCAACAGATGTGCAGCAAAACTTTACATTTTACCTTTTCTCTGCAGTTGAAGAGCTTTAATGATTTCTAACTTGTCACGGCAGAGTAAATAAAATGATCCCGGCAGTAGTAAAGGAGCTCAGTTTGTGAAGTTCTGCATATTTTGCTGTAATGTTGGAACATTTAATAATGGAATGAATGGAGACTGTAATACTTCACCTGAATCCCTCTAAAGTGAGTCGCCACAGGAGTCCTGGCTGCAGGGGAGTCGAGAGACGGCATCTCCATCCGCTCTCATTCCTCATTTTGATGGGACTCCCACATTTTTAAAGTTTTCTAAATCAACCTGATCCACACCTACATGATTTAGCTGCTTCACACAAAAGCTTTTTGTGTGTGTGTCTGTCTGCACATTAGGGTTTAACAAATCTTCAGAGTGTTGCGTAACGCGTCTTTGTCTCCTCATCGATCTTTCAGAAAGATGTCTGACATTTCTCTCGCCATCTGACTCAGAATCTAATTTAGGAACAGCAGAAAACTGGTTTGACACACCTGCCTCTCCATCTGACTATTTTCAGAAAACATTTGCCTAATAACTTTTTCAGCAAGTTAAACATTCTTGCAACACAGACTAAAGACGTCTTTAGTTATTTAGTCCTATAAGTGTGAAGTGAAAATAGACTCACCATGATTTGTGTTTGTGTAATTCTTGACTTGTGCGAAACTTTGGATTTGTGTTTAACTTTGGATTTGTGTTTAACTTTGGATTTGTGCATGTTTTTGTCTTGATTTGTACATTCGATAATAATTTTGCATGAGTACAAAAATTATGAAATAAAAACAAACAAAATACAATTTACACATGCACAACTTTAAATTACAACAGCTTGTAACTAACTACACACACAAATCTTTACAAAGTATGGATTAATCGCTGGTTACACACACAACCACATGTATGGACAAATCTGATGTGAGACTCTTTTCACTTCTGTGAGTGATGCATTTAAATGCTACTTGAATGGTGGGTCATCAGAGTTTTCTTTTCTGATAAAAAAGAAATAAATATTTGTTAAATCTACCAGAACATAAAAATGTTAGCGTGCCGGTGTCACGGGTCAAGACCGCTGCTACACGTATGTGCTGCAAAGCAGAGCAGGGTTTATCAATGAGGCGTGCTTTGCATTTCTCCGACTGTAGTTGTAGCAGCTCACCGCCACTATTTACACCCTCCCTCTCTCACGCCCCCCGCTTGTGTCTAATCTAAACATACCTGAGAGAATGTGTCACTTTACTCTCGCCTGAGGGGCTGATGCCAACATTTCACACAAATGTAAAAGTATTAATGAAATGGATGCGGGTTTGTCAACCCAGACTGCTCACCTGTTTCCTCTTCAGTGATGGGGGGTGGGAGGGGGGTTGTTTGTTTATGTAGCGTTTGGGTGCGTGACATGATGCAAGTAGCTTTTGCGGCATGCGACCCGGCGGAATCCACCTGCTGCAAAACCGGATTTTATGCTCCACTTTTAAAAGTTTTTTACCATAAGAAAAAAAAAATGAGTGAAGCTTAATAAGTGCAAAAAATGTTGATTTATGATTCACTTTTGTGTGTAAAATTCATTTAAAATGGATCATAATCTGCAACGTTTTTGTTATTATTCTTTTAATGTCATTGTATTCTTTTAAAGATTTTCCTCTGTTTTTTCTATAAGTTCTTTTCTTTTTGTACCTTCTCAGACACAAGAGGAAGATTGTCTCCCAGAGTCATCACTTGTGTCGCCATCAGTTTCTGAAGGCAGGTAAAATAAACAAAAACAAGAGAGCAGCTTTCGCTCTCGTTGCAGTTTCACTCTTCTTGAAGTTCTGCTTGAATTTGCTGGCTCATCAAAGAGGCGATGGAAAAGTTTTCAGTCAGAAATAACAAACACAGTTGTGTAAATGTTGTGACTCCAACGTTCGTCCAGTTCTCCATCTTCCATCCAGTCTGAGCGGTTCTGTGAGCTCAGATCTGTTGGAGGTCTTCAGGGTGTGCTGGAAACATGTTTACGCTTTGTTGTGGAAGAAAATGCAAAGTTCCACATGAAGCTACGCTTTCACTCTGATTCCCTTCAGCTGTGATGTTTTCACAGAAACTGGGTCAAAGGTAAACACCAAATTGTCCCTTTTGGTCGTCCAGCTCGATGTGGTCGGATGATGTTTGGGCAGAAACACAGCGGAACAAACCTTTTCAATATAAAAGCGCAGCTGTTTGGGTGCAGCGTTTTTCTCTCACCTTGCTGGTCTGTCAGCTGTTTGTATGGTCACACCTGCTGTGGCTCAAAACGCCGCCTTATCGGTGACCACTGCGGTCCATGTTGGTGAGAACTCGTCTGCAGCTGTGCACGGCTCAGGTGTAAAGGCCGACCGGTGTGTGACGGCGACCGTAACTGGATGCTTTTATTTGTTGTTTGGAATTTTTCTGCTAATTTATTAACTGTGTGATACTCGATGAGGGGTTTTCCCGCTTCGCGACACGAGGACTGCCACAACGATTATTTTGATTGTTGACTAATCACAGACTATTTTTTTCAGATTAGTTGACTAATTAGTCAACTAATCTTAACCATCATTATCTTTAAACTAACAAAAAATTAAGACAATAAAGATGATAGTTTATTAAGCTTTTAATGAATCATGCAGCTTCTGTCAATAGTTTCTGGTATTAAAACAAGATTAAACTGAAAAAGTTGCATTACCTGTGTGTAGTGTGAATGCTTTTTGCTGAAAGTAGTTGCTGAAGATGCAGAAGCATTTTTCTGAAAATGGTGACGCCATTGACTTTTTTTGCTGAAGGGATTTAGTGAAAATCCAAAAACTATTTGCAAGAACTACATAAGACTGCTAATGTTGACCGAAATTTCTGAAAAAAAGTGTAGTAAAATTGCTGAAAAATCCCTAATACATGCCAATTTCGTAAAAATATTCAGCGTGATGCTTAAATATGAACTGAACTCCGAATAAGCCCAAAAAAAACGTATTAGAAGTCGTAGCTTATATATTAGCTAACCTCCAAAATAAGTAAACTAAATTCGTCAAAAATATTAGCCTGTTGCTAAAATAGAAGCTGAACTCTAAATTAACCTATAGAAACCTCAGTGGATATTAGCCAAACACGCTAACATGTTACCAAAATGTTAACTAAACTTCCACAGTAAACTAAATTAACCAAAAACTTTAGCATGCTGCTAAATTATTTTTTTAAAATTACTATAAAATATTTTAAAACATAGCACATGCATATTTTTAAGTTTTCTTGCTAATCTACTTAACATTTTGAAATCTGAAGACTTTCTCATTCATTTCCTATGGAACATATTTTGCTCAATATTTCATAGACATAAAGTCCAAAGATACCAGCAGTAATGTCCTGAACACTTTGATACCAAGATTGCTGAAATCTCTGAAAGTGTGATTGAGTTTTTATGTGCCAAAAAATGTACGGAAATGAGCAAAAAAATCGCTTTTGTGTGAATACTTACTAAGCAATCACACAACTAAATGAGGAACTATTTTTCAATAAAGATAAAGTTTTGGTCTCACTGACTCAAATATAAAAAAGTGTATTTTTCGGTGCTGAACGTTCACAACTTTGTTCAACTTTACTACACTCTGACTCCATAGAATATAAAGTAACGACTTATCCACTATTAAATTAGTCGTCGACAACTAATCGTGGCAGCCCTACACGCCACTGGTTTATATTTGTTTGACATAAGAAACTCCCACAATGCAGCTGTTTCTACACGCACTGGAAAACAGTTGCTGATGAGCCCGCGCTGACATCATTTTTTAAATAATCTCTTTCACACAGCAAATTGCGGTTGTGTTTTTTTTTTTTTTTAGAAGTTGTCTCGTTTGTGTCATTTTACCAAATATTTAAAGCATTTCAGTGCCACAGCAATAATGATATTAGAACTTTCTTTATTCTTAATTGAATGACCCTCATTCTCTTTTTCAGTGACCAAAATTGTTCACATCCGGCTTTAAAGTCGAGGACTCGGTAAAGCTGCGGGTCACTCTGACAGCATTCATCCTGAGCTCTAAAGGAGGAACTCCAGTTTTACTGGAATCAACTTCCTGCTTCCTCGATAGACTGGAATAACGCTGACAAGCAAACAAACAATAGACCAGCACGTGTGCACATGGAGAGGAGGGAGAACTGGATCAGTCGTGGAGAAGTCTAAGACCGAACAACCCAACTGTAAACTTTAGTCTTTCTTTTTTAACCTTGAAGGTGCAGAGCGGTCTCCTCACCCTTATAACTGCTGAAAACTTAAGATTCTAAAATAGGTCAGATAAGATAAAGATCAGGTAATCTTACAAATCTTATGCTGAGAAATCCACTCAGAGAGGATTTTGAGAACCATAAAATCAGCTCAGTGAATTTTACCCGCCGAAAAAGTACGGAAAGGAGCAGAAGAATCACTCTGCTTTCTAAGCATTCACACAGTGAAGAGCGACAGAAGTGTTCGTTATACACCGATACGCTGCTCAACACTTCTTTAAAAAGAAAAGGAAGAAAAAGAAGCTTTGCGACACAGACCGTAAACAACAAGTCAAGAAGCTAGAGTTTTGATCATATAAATGGAACATGGCGTGGATGTTCGTGCATCGGCACTGACTTTGTGAATTATATTCAATTTATTGTTTTTAAAAAGTCTGTGAAATTGGTCCTAATTTTTGTAATGTATGGTTTTAAAAAAGTTTTAAAAAGTCTTTCCTTGAATGATCTTGCAGGAACCCTGTGAGAGGTTGAACCGGAGGTTTAAACCACCAACTAGTCCCTGAATGCGGCTGTTGTGCAGCTAAGTTCTCCCCCAGGCAATAAGAGAACAAATTTCACACATTTATTGGACCCACTCTAATGAAAAGTATGCTTTTGGTGTTTTTATCAATTATCTTTGGCCTTTTTCTGAAGATTGGTGCAGAAAATTCAGCTTAAATGTTTTATTTCAGGGTATTTCTTTATTCAACTCGTTGTGAATCAGGAGATATTTGTGATATAGAAAATCCACTGGGCGGGGCCACAAGCTCCCTGCTCCGCCCCATTCTGATGCATCAATTTACAGACAAATAGATCCATGAACGTCTTTGTTTTCCTGGTCTGAGCTGGAATCTGGATCAGAACTGTACAACTGGATAGCTCTGAAATTGATGCCATTTTTGTTGTATTGGTAATCTGAGCGGAGAGCGTGTTAACAAATGGGTGACGGGAAGTGGGGGCGGGGTTGCTTTGCTTCAGTGGCCCCCCCCTCACCACTCAGAGGTGAATTTCTGATGAACTCCTCCTGTTCTGCAGAAACAATGTCCTAAATCAGAGGTCCGCAGGCTCTGTTACCCCTTCTTTGTGGCTCTTAAGTTAAAATAAAATGTTTTCAAAAAGTAAGTAAAGTAACGTTTTAAAAAGCAAATTAACTTAAACTTTATTCAACTCATTGACAAACAGCCATGACTCATTCAACGAGGATCCTAACAACAGTAGCTGTAATTCTCCATCAATCTTTTGTAGTTTATAAACGTCATACTGAAACATTTGGACTTCATTTTCAGCTTTATTTTTTTTTACAGAAAATCAATTTACTGTCAGTTACCAGAATTAAAGTTACATTAAGATATAATCCTCAGGATTATAAAGCAGATTTCTATTTTTGAACAAATTCAAGGATTTAAAGTGGTTTTAATATATGGTAAAGGTCACTTAATTAGCTCTGATTTAGTTTTAGTTTTTTATATTTATGAATTTGTGGCTCAAATGCCACAAATTCATGAAATAAAATATGTATATATATATATATATATATATATTTTATCATTGAAGACTTTACACGTCCTACTGCGTTTGCTGCCTTAACATGATCTTAAGGCTTTTATTTTGAAAGGAAGTCATGCAAAGTTAATTCTTTCATATTTAAAAAAAAAAAAAAAATTCTCTTCATGTTTATGTTTTATTTTTGCCAAAAAAAACCACACTAGTTTATCTAAATGTATCATGTCAGAAGAAAAACCTAAATCTAAATCCGTATTGTATTTGTCTAAATGGTGAGTGAAGACTTTGTGCCTCCTACTGGGTTTTGGTTGACGAGAAATCGACGCGAATGGCTCTTTAAGTTTAAAGTTGCAGACCGCTGGACTAGAAAACAATACAGGTGTTTCCATTTTGGCGAAAAACATTGTTATCTAATGAAAAGACAACTGGTTGAAAATAGATCAGAAATGAATCAAAGTGGGCTTTTAACTTTTAAAAACTGCAAAGTTGTGCATTTTTGCAGTTTGGAATAACTTTTTAAGAACTGGACTTTTTCGATAAAGAAATGATTCCAAAGGTGGAAGAAGGTCGTCCCACAGATCAGGCCGTATGTGCTGGTCGG